>NW_023396760.1:0-132747 GCF_011125445.2 Fundulus heteroclitus
GCTGCCTGGAACAGATGTCTTACAACATCAGAGATCCAAATTAAGGAGGGACGTTGGACGATGGAGGCTCTGCGGGTTTTACACGTTTAGGGAGTTGAAAGGCTTTTAAATCCAGGTGTTGGACACGGAATGCTCTGCCTTAGGATCGCATCTAAAGTTTCTCATATTTTTATCCAAGTGGTTTTGATCAACAGTACTCCAGGTTTTTCAGAAGGTCTGGCAGATTTCTCTGTGTTGATTTTGCAGCTCTTCTGTTCAGCACCTGCTCCTAAAGTCAAAAGATGAGCAGATTATAGGCATCACCTTTTGCACAGAAGTATTTCCTCCTTATTTAGAGGGTAATAACCTAAATATGCCAGCACTAACGGGCATTTAAAACAATAAAACTGGCAGGTTTGCCTTTTGGATCCTAGGATAATATGATCTTCATGTTGGCCACCTGTGTTTCTTCCTCTTTTACCCGTCTGCACACATTCACTTCCAGCTGGCTTTTCTATTGCAGCAAGGAGGAGTAAAAGTGATAAGCACTCTGGGAATGCTGCAGTCATTCCTGAAGCATGCGCAAGCAAGCCATCAGAAGACTGAGTGCAATAGCCTACTTTAATTACCTTTTGACTTGAAGTAGTAGAGTGCGCTTTAGTTCGTGGGTAATTACATCAACAGGTTCTGCCACATCACTTCAAAATGCAGAGTGATGTCAGTTTGAATGCGTTTAACTGTGTTTGTGTTGATTTAGTCAGCAATAAGTGTTGGTTAAATGTTGCATTCAAATCCCTGTTTATCTTTTACTGTACATTCATTTGGTGTAAAACTGCTCAAGGACTGATCATCCATCCATCCATCCATCCATCCATCCATCCATCCATCCATCCATCCATCCACCCACGTCCGCTTTTGTGAGACCAGGAAAACTCAGACCTTGTTCTCTCATGTGTCTCAATTTGTTTAGTAGCTAGAAGGGATATATATAATCTCTGAGCAAGTTCTGGGTCTACCCTGGGTTGTTTATGATTAATGTTTATCATTAATTGGAATTTATCTTTGTCACGATCAGTCGAAATTGTTATCATGATAAGAAATGTTATAATAACAATAAAGGATACAATGAATCCCCATCCCTAGAGGGACATGCCTTGAAAACCTCAAAATAAACCTTAAAATAGGTGGGGTGTGCCCAGGAATCATCCTGATCAGACAGGATTAGTAAATCTAGAGCTTCCTTTTGTGACTTAGCTCTTCCTTTATCTCAGCGCCTCATTGCATTACAGCAGAACTGGCTGCGTACCGTCTATCCGACTCCGGCTCCGACCCCGAAGGAGACTCCAGGACAACTTGAATTCTGGTTGATGCAGTGACATCAACTCCAACAGAAGCACATCACCAGCATAAAAGCTCAGATGAGTTCAAGATGTTCCCGAATCAGAAACCCTCTCCTCCACGGCTATGCCTTCAGGTCCTTATGATGAAGACCACAAAGAGGGTTGACCCAGTGTGCAGGAGAACATAGCTCTTGCTTTGCTTATACAGGGACTGGATATCCCTTAAAACCTCCCTGGATCTGGAACCTGAGGGACCACCGGTGGAGGTTAGCAGAGTGGCTAAAAGAAGCTGTTGTCGCTGGTCTATCAAAATTGACCTTCTGAAAGAAACATCTTATCAAGCAACTGGCTGAACGCGTCTCTTTGGATGCAGGGACTGAGCCTTTAAAGCGTGTTTAAACACTTCCAACAACCGTTCCGATCACGTGTTTGTTCTCAGACGGACGCTTTTTTTCCCAGATTTGTTTTTTAGGATCTCCTGAGGTCGGACGTTTAGGAAAGCCCTCCTGTTCCTATCATGTCCCTGCTTTGATCAGCACATCTCATGTGTAAAATGTGGATTAGCCTTTGTTTTACTTGCTCCGCTGTGTCTTTCATCTTTCCTGTCACACTCCAGTGACTGCTGCCCAGTACATCTGCAGCGGCTTAAAAATAATCTTGTTTTTATAATAAAGGCCAGCGCATCATTAGTTTCAGTCTGTCAACTCCTACACGGTTTTAAGATCAGCAGAATGTCTCTTTCGTTTTTTTTTTTCCAGTCTCTCTCTCTCTCTTTTACCCTGTTCGTTCTTTCCAAAGTTACGACACATTCCTCCCTCACGCTTCTCCTTTTACCGCCTCTCCAGCCTGCTCTGCTCTCCTTCTTTGGTTTATCTCTTTCCCTCCGTCTGTCCTCCAGACTAAACATCACGTCTGTTTTCAGACAGAGGAATTGCGTGTTTGTGTCTATCTGCATTCTTATCTCCTCTTACTGTTACAAGTCCAGGCAGCAATCGGATATAGGGTTGAAAACAGATGCGCTCCGACGCAGCTTTAGTCAAGAAGTCTTTGTGTTGGTGAAGTATACATCTTTTGTCGTTTTGCATGTAGAAAATTTTGTGTGACTCACAGTTAGACATCTTGGATGAGCATGAAACAAAATGTGTGCTCCTTAAAATTCTTTCAAATGAGATCCAACCATGGGAGGGGGGGGGAGCAGGGGGTGTTGGATTATGATGCTAAATAAAATGAAAACACAATCTACAGCTCAAAGCTTGGGTGGGAAGAAAAATGAAATAGCAGGAAGCATGAGCATTTGCTCCCGATGTGCCAAACACGGACGTGTAACGGTTCATGTAGCGCCGACGCCACAGTCCAGTGCAGTCACCCGGATGAAGGCGATCGCCCGTCTCATTCGGGAGAGGATGTGCATCTGAGTGTTTGTTGTTTTGTTTTTTTTCTTTAATCCTGCAACGCATCGTGATTAAAATTCAACATATTGCCTAAAGCAGCCCAGACCAAAGTAATGCGAGCGTGCCTGGTAATTATAGAGCTCCAAGACCGGTTTATTTTGTATACCAGGAAACCAAGAGGTGGAAGTATGGAAAGCCAAAAGGGTCATAGTCTCAACACTTTCCAACGCCTATGAGTGGTTAATAACTGCTGGCAAATACGCCACCAGGTACCCAATATGTGCTACCAGGAGCTCAGCACAGGTGTCAAGTAACTAAGAACAAATACTTCGTTACCTTATTTATGTAGAAATTTGGGTTATTTATACTTTAGTGGAGACATTATTTTTTTAGCCTACTTTTTACTTCTACTCCTTACATTTTCATGCAATTATCTGCACCTGCTACTCTTTACATGTTGTAACTAGTCTCATTACTTCTATTTTACTTTTACCTTAGCCTGTACCGCACCAAGTTGTTTGCCAAACACCCCAAAAAAAAAACTAAGAAGAAGAGCAAAATGCATTTTTAGGATTATTTGTTATCTCCCCTTTATTTAATTAACTGCTAGGATTATTCATTTTGAGAACACTGTCTACTGTATGCAGACAACCATACAAGGGTAATTGTTATAAGAGGGTAATGCACTCATTTTAATGTCCAGTTCCAGTCCAATTCTACTTTATATCTGGTACCTTTATACTTTTACTTGAGTAAAAGGGTTGAGTTGATGCTTCTACTTCGACAGAAGCATTTTTTAAACCCTAGGTTCTATACTTCTACTTGACTAATAGATATAATACTTTTGACACCTCTTCACTTCAGGGGACGTGTGAGTGCTCAACCTTTACTTTTATGTTTCTATGCAGCTGCGGTCTCAGTGGGAAGAGTAGTCATTTTATAATGCCAAGGTTTTAGTTTTGATTCCAGCCTCCTCCTGCCCCATGTCAATTTGCCCCTGGGCAAGGCACTTAACCACAAGTTGCTTTAGTGTGATGCACTTTGAGTGATGGTTATGACTAGAAAAATGCTAGATATATATATATATATATATATATTATATATATTAATATCATATATATATATATATATATATATATATATATATATATATATATATATAGTGTGGTTATATATATATATATATATATATATATATATATATATATATATATATATATATATATAACCACACTTTCCAATTTACAATGGAAAGTGTGGTTCTGTGTTGACCAAGTTAATAAAAAAATGTTTTTCATAGCAAAAGGCACCTCTGCTCACCTGTTTTGCTGTTATAAGCATACCTGCATAAAACAGTGATTCCAAAACAATTAATCCGTTCAAGGAATGGGACTCAACCAACTTAGAACTGCCCATAATTTAATGCCCAACTAAGATCTTTGGAAGCAAGACTTCTGAGTAATAATGGCAACCACTTTCCTCTCAGTCCACTGAAATTACTAGATTTAATTGTTGCTCTGGATATTGGGCACAAAGTGCCCGGTGGCATTTTGTCACAGAGTAACTTGTTTCTGTGCACATTTCGGTTCAATTCAGTTTATTTATGTAGCTCCAATTCATGGTACATGTCATCTCCAGACACTTTCCAAAGTCAGTTCAATCGAATCATACAGACGTTTCTATCTTGAAATGGGAACACAGCCCAATCCTTACATATTTTACCCAGTATGCCCAAACTCAGCAAGCACCCTCTTGGGACTAACGTCCTGTCAGACAGGCTGTGTGGGAAATAAATGACGGATGACACCAGTATGAACCCTTCTCACACATGATTGGCTAAAGCCATTACACACAACGTCTCAAATATCTTGCCTTACATTGTCAAAGTGGAAAGTCTTAAAAACGTGTCAAAATATCCTCAGACCAATGCAGAAGCATGGCTTCTAACTGGACAATAGGTGAAATGAGGTTTAAGAAATGCTCGCAGGCCAATTTACCACTAAATCAGAACACAGGGTATCTTTTTGTTTGAACCCTTTGGGGAACGATGCACGCTTCATTTCTTTATTTGACATCCTACGGCTGGAAGAAATGCTGGAAAACTTAAAGTAAATAACAATAAGTAAGTAAATAACAAGGGATGGCAGCCATCCTACAAAAACGGTTAATAATTATTAGCTATTTTATATGCATAAAACATTGAAGTATTAAAATAACAAAGTGCTCCAGCTTTACTTTGCATTGCAACAATTTGGACTTGAAACACAAAGTCCATAACTCAGGTGATCAGTCTGCAGAATATTAATCTGCAAAAATCCCGATAATCACTTTTGTGACTTTGTATTATTTCGGTTATTTGGTTTTTTGGCAGCTTTGAGAGCGACGGGGAAAATGTCTCAAGGTGTTTTAAGGATTCTTTGTTTGCATTTTTCTCTTCAAATGTAGAAATGCATGAGGACGTCGCTGCAGACAGAAATCAGCAACGAGATGTGATTCAATTCCAGCTCAAATGACTGATTATATTATTGTTCAGTGAGATATCACTGACTGTACTCTGCGTTCATGCCCAGAGAGCTGAACCGAGTCTGAGTCAGAACTGTGGGTGACCTCAGCCGGACACGGACACACACACACACACACACACACACACACACGTGTGCGCGCGTCTCTTTTCAGATCTCCACGTATCATAACTGAATAAACAACCAGCTGTGGGAAAAGGACTCCAAAGGAGGGTCAAAATATCCGACCGCTTCAAACGAAAAGAAACAGACAAAAAGCTCCCAGATGTAAACACACACATTCACACGTGCGCGCGCACACACGCAAACACACACACACACAGGGATTTCCCGGATCCGTGCACACGCATATACAGCGCGCACGCGTGCACGCGCAGGCAGACGGCTAGACAGACGTCTGGTTTCACCGGAATGACGAAGCGACGGGCAAACTTCAAACAACCCCCCCCCCCCCCCCCCCCCCTCCGTTCTTCTTCTCCACAGGGAAAACCCCACCTTTTCCTCCGCTTTTCTGCTTCCACTGTCCTCGGCACGAGTTTCGCAACACTTCAACTCACAATATGATCATCAAATAATAACAGTAATACCAATATTTATATATTTTTAAAAAAACTTAGATTGAAACCTTTTCTGCTTCCTTGTTGAAGCTTACCTTGGCCAGACGCGACAGAAGAGCTGGCGATGTTTTAAAAATCGACGCTTTATGAACCAACTGCGATGGGGGTGATTAATGGTCATCTTAAATACTCAGCTGCGCTAAAAGTTGACGGGAAGTCGTCAAAACAGACGGAAGAATGTGAAAACAGTCAGACTGCAAAGTGAATTTTGCGGCTTTTTTTCTAAAAGGAAACGCGCGTCAGGGTAACCGCTGAGAATGAATGGGGCTGTTTCAAACTGAGCCAAAAACTCCAATGCCTACATGCAGCTTCACAGGCATCACTTTACACACGACCGAAAGATGGAAAAGGAGTGTGCAGATTTAAATGAAAAAAAAAAAACACAGCAACAACACAAATAGATGTTACTTACTGATTTCCATGTTCTGGATGGAGGTGTAGGGCTTACAGTTACAAGTACAGGAGACATTGGGGGCGGTGGCGTTTGAAACACCCATCAAGTTCAACATCTAACGCCTCCCGAAAGCAGACATAAATGCTCCAAAAGAGGACGAAATCAGGAGCAGGGGGTGGAGAAGGTCGGAAGGAGAGGAGACCGAAAATAAGACTAAAACCCCCCCTGAAAATTCTCCTCTTTCCTCTGCGCTACTCCAGCCTCCTCTCCTCTCCTTCCTCTCCGCTCCGGCCGTCCTCCCTCTTCGTCTCGGTTCTTTCCTCCTCCCCTCTCCGGTTTCTCCACCTCTTCCTCTGAAATCTGGACGTCTATGGCTTTATCGGAGTGTCTGTCAGTCTCCCGGCGGGCCGTGCGAGTGTCGGCGCCGCCGTTAGACGCTCTTAGACTCGGCTCGAGTTAGTTTCATTGTCGGCTGGAAATGCACCATCAGCGCGTCCGTGCGTTCCGCCGAGCGACCGGCGACTAGAGCACCGAGCGTCTCGGTCTGGTCCTGGCTGCGTCTCCTCCTCCCCCCTCTTCGTCTCTGGGGATTTCTCTCTCCCTCTCTCTCCCTCCCTCCTTCCCCTCTGTCTATTTCTCTCTGTATGTCTCTGTCCGTCTGCCTCTCATTTCCAATCCCCGGTTTTTATTTAGGCGCATCACAAACCCCGCATTAGGAAAAATGACATAAAAAGAAACGCAAACTACTCCTCTCTTTATCCCCACCAGGGATAAAACAGTTTGTAAGATCATGGAATGTCTTTATTTTAATTATGTGAAGGGCTATAGGCCATAGTTCCACTGATCCACCAGGAATAAAAGGCTTGATGCACACCGACCATCAACCAACAGACAGGGTTCAATAACTGACAAGATAATCCATCTGGGGACGCAGCTGTGGGGCAGCAAAGGGAAGACTTATTTGCCCAACAAAAAGTTATGTAATTTTTTTTTTTTAAAAATAGAAAAATAAAATGGTATACCATAGAGCTGAACTGATTGATTCTTCTTTGAATATTGGGAACACAGTTTTAGATTTCATAGCCTATTTCTACCTTTCCATCAGAATAAGAAACCGCAGCTCCAGGTGTTGCAAGATGCGGGTCCAGACAAGCCCCTCTTCCTCCCTCTTTCCCCACACCTCCATAAATACGTTCATATGTAAAAAAAAAAAAAAAAAAAAAAAAACACCCCAATGAATACATTCATTATTATTATTATTATTATTATTATTATTATTATTATTATTATTATTATTATTATTATTATTGCAAAACAGTAGTGCATTTGGCGGCTAGAAGGTCCAAGGTTCAGATCCCAGCCTGGGGTCTTTCTGCATGCAGGTCTGCATGTTGTCCCTGTGCATGCATGTGTTCTCTCTGGGTTCTCTGGCTTCCTCCAATGGTCTAAAACCATAGCTGGTAGGTCACTTGGTCCCTCCAAATTGCTGAGTGTGCGCATGGCTGTTTGTCCTGTGTGTCTTTATGTGCGTCCTTATGCCCTGTGACGGATTGGTGCTCTCCTCTTTGCCCAATGACTGCTGGGGGTAGATGGGACCACTGGCATCACATTGACTTTCTACAACTTCTCAATTAGATTTAGGTATTTATTCACATTACTTTTTGTTTTAAATAATTTTGCTGTGGCTTAGGACCTATCTCTACAGCCCTCTTTTCGGTTTAGACCAATGCCACAAGCTTTAGTAGGTTAGCCAGAACTTATTTATCAGTCTGGATCTGTATGTATCAAAAGGTCTTAGATTCAATTCAATTCAATTCAATTCAATTTTATTTATATAGCGCCAAATCATGAAACATGTCATCTCAAGGCACTTTACAAAATCAAGTTCAATCATATTATACAGATTGGGTCAGATTATACAGATTGGTCAAAAATGTCCTATATAAGGAAACCAGTTGATTGCATCAAAGTCCCGACAAGCAGCATTCACTCCTGGGGAACCGTAGAGCTACAGGGAGAGTCATCTGCATTGTCCATGGCTTTGCTGCAATCCCTCATACTGAGCAAGCATGAAGCGACAGTGGGAAGAAAAACTCCCCATTAACGGGAAGGAAAACCTCCGGCAGAACCGGGCTCAGTATGAACGGTCATCTGCCTCGACCGACTGGGGTTACGGAAGACAAGATTTTATTGGTTTTTTTTGTTTGTTTTTTTTGGCAATTTCATTCTCATTTTGTGGTTTTGTATAAAATCCATTAGTCTGCCACTTGTTTAATTTCTTCCTCCTAAAAGTCACTCATACTAAGCTTTGCCTTGAGAGAACCGATTACTATCCATGGTCAGCAGGAGTAGGCTGAAAGACAAAAAAAAAAAAAAGGTTGCTTAGTTTTGTCTAAAAAAACCTGCATACTTCTTTGATTTTTGTAACACTGTTTCAAACTGAGAGAATAAAATAATCAGCTTAATTTAGAAAACGTTTAACAAGCAGACACTGACCCAACAGTTTCTGTAGCAAATTCGCATCTAAAGCCTCTGACTTGCGCCCGCTGGCTTTCTCACCCTTACATAATCACATCAGATCGTAGAAAGAGAAATAATGGCTCAGGAGGACATCATGGGATTGTCTGGAAAAACAATTTTCATCCATAATACATCACTGTGATTCTAAACGGCATGCTGCACAAGAAACACACATGTTCAGTAAGATTTTATCTTGCCAAGTTAAACTGCTATCTTGTTCAGACATTTTGGGAAAAAAAGTCATAAATTGAACCTTCTTGTCCTGAATTAGATAAATTATCTCAATGTTAATTAGCAATTAGCAATTAGCAATTTTTTTTTTTATTGTTAAATGACTAAACGTGCCGGTGAAATTACATTTTAATAGTCAATCATACGGAATTTTTTGTAACACAGATTGCAAACAACCTTTAGGACATTCCATAAACCAAATGTACCTCAGAATGAAAGACGTCGCAGATGTTTCCACAGAGCCAGACAACATTAGATCATCTCTGTGATTGACAGGCCACTGGGACCAGTGAGTCCAGACTGTACCAGTATGCCTCATATGACTCAGCTTCCTAATTAGGTCTGCAGCACTTTATAGCTGCATGTTAAAATGGCTTTACAGCCCAGCTGGACGCCCCATAGCCTTAATCGTGCAGACAGGGGGGGAAAAAATAAAGAACCATCCAAAAATGCTCAACGCAAACACTTAATGCTCGCTGTGTCGAGGGAAAAAAGAGCTGCCCTTTGTTACGTGTCGGCTGAAAATACCATGGGTGTGTAAGCTATGTAGCTAATGATGCAATTAAATATCACGCTGTGTAACTGAGTACAGCAGTTCTAGAGTGAAACAGCTAATTTAAAAAAAATACTAGTGCGATTGATGGTTATTAACCAAGATCACTTTAAAAGAGGCCAAGTAATGTGAACAAAGATTCTGGTTGTGCATTGAGGTAATAGACAGTTGTATGGCACACCTTAATTACCCTCTTAAGAAGGAAATAATACCATTCTCTGATAGAAATTAAATAAACTAATGAAATGAAAGCAGGCCAATCAATCAACATGGCAGCAATTCAAGAGTGTGAAAAGGTGTCTCTGCCGCCCTCTGCTGGACACGAGCAGCATCCCACATAATCTGAGCACCGTTTGCTGGGATTTTGTCTGTGACCTATTACAATCTGATAAACGACTAACGGAGGGTGAGGGGTGGGGGAGGAGGGGGGGGTAAAATATACACTCTAGAGCAGGGGTCACAACCTTTTTGAAACTGAGAGCTACTGTAAGGGTGGGTGGTGTTGCTTTTTTTTTTTTTTTTTTTTTAAAACAGGCTACCTGGTGCTCACTGGCACCGTGTTGGTGACTCCTGCTATAGAGAGTATGTTTGGTTTAGGTTATTACAAACTGTACATACCTTTTTATGCTGAGGTAAGTCTCTTTTTAAAGGGGATTTCTTTCCAGAATGGTTGCAGGCTCATTAAAGTTTCCTTTTACATATAAGAATACAATAGAAAACTTGATAATTTTTTTTAGATCTGAGATCATTTCAATGTCTTATGTCTTTCTAAATCCTTTAATATATGTAAACAAAGAATAATGAAATTGATAAGACAGATACAATAGCTAAAATATTGGGCTTTATTCTGAAGTTGGAAACATCAATGACTCTTTGAGACCTTTGATTCTAAAAACCTGAGCTAAGAAAATGTGTCGTTGTTTCTATCAGCGTGCTCTGAGCTCCACCGAAACACTTTATAAATATATCTCTGCCTCTGATGCTAAACTATGGCGATATTTGGGTCACTTTTAATTGCCAAGTGCATAACCTATAAGTAGTTTCGTGATGTTTCTTGTTCTCTTTTGATCCGCTGTAGAGCGTTTTAAAACCTGTTTAAAAAATTAAGCCTTCCCTGAGCTTTCTTAAGCAGGGTGGAGATGGGTGATGACACGACAAGTTCTCAGCGATACTTATTCCCAGAATGCTGAATGATCAATCTCCTCTTCAGCTCTAATGATTTTAAAATAAAATAATAAAATATAAACACAGTTTGTCTGTAGAAAGCGCTGTCCTTGGGTTTGTAAAATGTTTTTCAAACCTCCTCCCAAAAATATGACTACCCAGTAAAATAAGCTGAAAAGGTATTAGATAAAGTATTCAGGTGACATATTGTGAGTTTACTGGAACCCTCCTGCCATGAAAAAGTATTCCCACACACATATTTCTTATGTTTTTGTGCGTTGTCACTTAACTGTTTCCTATCAAACAAATTTTTAAAGAAAAAAAAAACAGTAAATACAAAAACTAGTTGCTAAATGATGATTTATTTAACACATAGGAAAAACAAAGCCATCCAAACCAGCGTGGTTAAAATAAACATGTGCCCCATTACTAAACTTTTAATTAACTGTGATCAACCAGAAATTTGGACCCTCCACAAGCCATACATTGCCTCATCACTGCAAGACCAGCAAAAAGTACTCAAAAAGAACAACTCTAACAACATGAAGTACGCTACAAGATGAGCTAAAAAATAACACATTGTGCCCAATAAAGAAAATCAAGAACAGATTAAAAAGAAAGTCACTGATATGTATGAGTCCTGAAACGGGTAAAAGGGCACTTCTAAAGTTCAGGGACTTGAGCCAACTTTAGTGAAAACCATTATCCACAAGTAGAGACAACCTGGAACAATGCATGAACCTTCCCAGGAATAGCCAGCCTACCAAAACAGACAGGAGGTCTTAAAAAACTAAGTCTAAAGGACTGGAGGCCTTATGTGCCTCAGTTAACGTCAGTGTCTTTTGGTAAACAATGAGAAGAGATGGCTTTGTCAGGCTTTGATTGTTGTGTGTTGGACCAAGGTCCAGACAAGAGCCTGGGAGCTGCACAGTGAAGTGAAACAAGGCAACAACTTACAGACAGGGCAGGCAAAGACAAGGCCCAGGAACATAATAAGGAGCTGCGCAGAACAGGGGCAGCATAACGGATGATCAGGCAATAGGTGAGAGGAGACTGGCTGGTTAAATAGGGGAGAAAACAGAGGGAATGGCAGGTAAACGAATCGGCACAGGCCTTAGATATGAGAGTGATTGAGCTGAAGGAGAGGGAGAGCAATGACGTGGCAGGAGGCACAGAGGAAAACACGGGACCTAACAAGAATACAGAAACCACAACGAATGAACAGAAAACGACAAGAGAAACTCACTAGCTAAACTAAATACAGGAAGGAAAATAAGGATCTAACAGAAACAAGAATAAACAGAATCGTTATAAGAAAAAAAAAACTAATGACAGGATGAGGAAGGAAGGAACAGAATCTAAAGACTAATAACAAAACTAAAGATGTGGAAAAAAACACAAACAGAACGGCGCCATCCCCAGGAACCCAAAAGTAGACAAAGACCTGGGGATCGTTGACGAGCGTCCAACAGAGACACAGAGACCCGTCTGACATTTCCCAAGAACACCTGGATGACTCCCAAGACTTTGGCTTGAAAAGACAGGAGTGAATCTTTTGGAAAGTGTGTGTCCCATTACCTTTGGCCTATGCTTGATACAGTATTGCAGAAAAATCATGCCTCCAACCAAATGCGGTGGCTGGTAGTCAGATAGTAGCCCGACCTGACTTGGTGTCAGCGAATGAATCTGTAGCATGAATGACAATATTTGACCATCATTTCATGACCTGAAGCTCATGATTGCGCAGTCTGACAATACAACCTGCATAGCCAAAATAAATAAGAAAAAATAAGGTTCTGGATTGGCCTTTCCTCAAAGTCTTAGTCTTAAATCCAGCTGAGTTGATGTGTTGTGACATTAGCCAAGCCAGTCAAATTTAGCTGTTTTAAAACAATTTTGGAAAGAACAGAACCAACATGTCTCCTCAACGATGTAAAAGTGTGATTGTCAGTCGTAACAAACTCTTAATAGCTATTTTTGCCGCCAAGGGTGGCACAGGGTGTTGGAGTCGGAGGACAGTTAGTCTATTTTTACATAGAGCCAGGTTGGTTTGGATAACTATTTTCCCCTAGTAAAGAAACAGTCGTTTGAAAATTGCATTCGCTCCGGTTATCTTTGTCACATATGACAACTAGTCTGAGGATAAGAAACATCCAAATGTGACTCAAAACAAAAACAGAAGAAATCAGAGAGGGAGGGGCCAACTCTTTTTTCCAACCCACCATTGCTGACTGTGAGGTGGTCAAAGCCCAAGGGGCCGAGCTCTTTGTCTGCGTTGTAGGTCGAAGGCCTCGGCTTCAGGCAGCAGGCTGAGACAGATAATCGAGCTGGCCGTGAGTCAATTTACCGTCTAAAAGGGGCTGAGTCACCGATTGGACACCCAGGTGTGGTCGTTCTTTGTGTGCTTCTTTCTTTCCCTCTTTATCACACCCTTCCTTTGAAGACTGAAGTGGCTGAATCATTGGGTTGAGTACTTGCTCTCTCAGAGTGAGTGTATCTATTTATCGCCGTCTGTTCTGATGCCTGAAAATGACTGTGTAAAAAAAGAAACGGGGCCCATGCTGGCGAGGAGATGAAAAGCAATCCAGGAGGGTCGGGTTGAGTACCGGAGCCTTCGTTCGGCCTTATCAGATGACAAAACAATGCAGCGGCTATTATTTTATCTTTTACTTTGATGATTGATGGGAAACATAGGAGAACCGATACACCAGCATCTTTAGAGGCATCTTAATGGCCGTCCGTACATTTAGGACGAGGAGTGAAGACACAAGGTGGGTGGCCAGGGACGAGGAGCGCCGCAACAGTACCACAACAGACTGTGGCTTCTCTGTGCAGCTTTGCAAACATTAAATGTAGCATAAAAATAGCTCATTTATTGGGGGAAAGATGTCTGGGTTGATTTGAGAGGCCGAATGAGAATGTTTCAGAAGCTCATTTTACTTCTTGCATCTAATAGAGGATGTTTGCATGCTTCAGTGTAGTATTTTTTACTTTTTTTATTATTACACCATGATTTGTGGCAAGATTTGTCGGTATGACATGTTTGAGCAGGGATATGTCTAAAAGATGCAGGAGACTGGATCTGAATGGCACTCCTGATTGAGACAGATTGAGTCCTGTCACAAGGTAAGGTCTTAAACTGCGGCAGACGGGAGGCTGCAGGCACGTTTTGGAAATACACACAACAACAAAATAACTACTTAAACCCAATGCAAACATAGAAGATGAACAAAAAGGAGATTGGTAACATTGCATCGGTAAGCAGAGGAAGAACTGAGGAAAAAACAGAGTATATTATGCACATAGAGCGGGTAATGGGTGAGTTAATTAAGAATACAAAGACAGGGGAAGGAGAAGCCATGAACAAGACAGCTAAGGATATGAGAAGACCAGGACAAGATTTATAACAAAAGCAAAAGAGGAAAACTGCTGAAATGAACACAATTGGGGGAAAAAATCAACAAAGATGGAATTTATTTTTGCAGCACAGCTTAAAACATTAAACTTCATAAACATGTGTTAGTATTAATATAAATTATGTGTCAGCTGTTTAGACATAAAGCTCTTCATTTTTACTTGGCGGTTCCTGAAGCTGTGGCGTATAATGTTCAAATAACGTCACGGACCAGTTATGAATAAAAATGTCACAGATTAGCTGAACTGATCTGAGAGTTTTGTTTTATCATCATGCATAAGAAGAATAATACAGTCTATTCCCTGCTTTAATAACTATAGTTCTTCTGCTCTAACACGGCAGAACATGCATTTTTTTCAAATTTTACTATAACACCAGCTTCTTAGATGGCACCATGTTGGAAACTAACTTCAATTTGTCATTACCATCTTCAAGTTTCTGTGCACAGTGATTCTGCTTAAAATGCAGATTTTAGTTTAAAGAAAGACCACACAAGTGAAGATTAATATACATTCATGAAAACCCAATTTTGTATGGTAATCAGAGGCCTGTTAATAATTTAGTATCAACTGGAAACATTGGTTTCCTCTTAGATAATGATAGAATATAGTTTCAGTTTAATTAATTTTTTTTGGCGGGATTGGAGAAAAAAAAACAATCCCACCTAAAGCTGGTGCTTCTTATTGTCATTTTGTACTGAAAATTTCTGAGTCAGTCTTGCACACAAAAATGTCTCATTGGTTGTAGACTGATTATTCTGACAGCCACGTAATAAAACAAAGATAAAGACTTCCACCTTAACATAGGTAGCTAGGTTGAAAATGTTACTTTGTGGAACATCTGAAGTGGAACATCTGTAGTGTCACTTCAGTGACGTCACCAAAAGATACCCCCCAGCATACTATAAAGAAAACAAGGTAAATTAGCAGGCATTCAGGTATGCAGAGAAAAGTATCAAAATTATATTATTTGATTAAAGTACATACTTTTAATGAACAACATAGAAACATTTTGTGATGGGCCTGTGGGTCAAATTCAACCCGTAGTGCATTTAGATTTGGTGTACAGGATAACTCCAAATGGCTATTAGGGCTGGTTCTGCCAGTAGACGGTGCATTCACAACTAGTGTTACTAATACAATAGGCAGGACCCAAAGCCCCTCTTCCTCTGATTAAATTCAGTGGCGACCCCATTCTCCAACCAGTCATATGAGGCCACCCTTACCAAAAATGGGCAAAGGAAAGGCGGAAAACAGAAGCTCTCTGGACAGCTGGAGAGCAGAATATCTATTCACAAAGGTAAAAAGTTTGTCTTTTGTGCAGAGCCAACATGACTGTAACAAATGAATAAAACACAGGACATTTTTTCAGTAAATATCACTTTAGCCGGATACAGTGTTGTGTTTTAAAAGGTTTACTAAAACAATAAGCCTGAATCTTGGCAGGCTGGAACCCACACAGAAGATCTGGATAAGGAAACTCAAGCAAAAGCTCTGGGAACTTGGAATTACAACAAGGTCCTGGATGGTTGGAGTCATGACAAGATCCTGAGTGCTTGGAGTTACAATGTGGCCCTGGGTGCTTGGAGACATGATGAGGTCCTGGGTGTTTAAACTGAACAAAAGTGCTCCTGACGGACCTCCAGAACAACAAGTACTCCCACTTGGCTCCCAGAGGGTGAGGTGTCTTCTGGACCCTCTGCAGCAGAGGCATCCTCCAGTTCCCCAGTGGCATGGATGGGGCATCCTCTAGACGCCCAGTAACTGGATCTGACGCCCGTGTCAGGAACAGAGATGTGAAGATATTCCTTAATGGTAATAGTGGCAGAGTCCAGATAACGTTGTGCAGCAGGTCCATTAGCTGCGTTTAGAGGTCTAAAAGGCTCTGCAGCAGAAGTCTGGATAGAGGGAGATAATGGGTTATATTGGAAAGCCCTCAAAGCAACCTCATAATTGTGGTCAATTCCCTGAGTATTCTAGCCAACTCAGGGGATGAACGGAGAAGAGTGAGCTTCCTGAGCTGTACTCTCAGAGTCTCCTCTGAGTGTCCAGCATAATCATTGCACCAGAGTGCAACACTCGTGCTGGAGATGTGATGATTTTCCATTAATCAATCCATCCATCTTCTCCCACTTATCCGGGGTCGGGTCTCAAGGATAGCAGAGGTCCAGACGTCCCTCTCCCAGCCACTTGGGCCAGCTCCTCAGGAGGAATCCCAAGGTGTTCCCAGGCCAGCCGAGAAACATAGTCCCTCCAGTGTGTCCTGGGTTTCCCTCTAGGTCACCTTCCGATGGGACGTGCCCTGGACACCTCACCAGGGAGGCGTCCAGGAGGCATCCTAACCAGATGCTCGAACTGCCTCAACTGGCTCCTCTCAACCTGGTGAAGCAGCGGCTCTACTATGAGTCCCTCCTCAATGATCAAGCTTCTCACCCTATCTCTAAGGGAGAGCCCAGACACCCTACGGAGGAAACTCATTTTGGCCGCTTGTATCCACAATCTTGTTCTTTCGATCACGACCCAAATCTTATGACCATAGATGAGGGTAGGAATGTAGATCGACCCGTAAATTGAGAGCTTCTTCTTTTGACGCTTCTTCTTTTGACTCAGAATTCTCTTCACCACGACAAACCAGTAAAGCGCCTGCTTCACGGCCGATGCAGCACCAATCGGCCTATTGATCTTCCGCTCTATCTTTCCCTCATTCGTGAACAAGACCCCGAGATACTTAAACTTCTCTACTTGGAACAGGACCCGGAGAAGGCACTCTACCCTTTTCTGGCTTTTCTTGAGCCAGACAAGGGTAGCGTGCCTTCTCTGGGCTGGTGATGTGATGGTTTTGGCCAGAATATTCTGGTATACACCACAAAATCAGAGAATACTTAGCGAGATATGGTGTTGTAAAAGGTTTATTTAAATAATAAAGCCTTTATGCAGGCAGTCAAAAACTCAGCAGGAGCAGGCGATATTGCCAGCTGACCATTCACAGCAGGAGGCGACAGGCAGATGAGCTTGGCATAGATCATGGTCAGAAAACAGGGAATCGACAAGGTGTCCAACGAAAGCAAGGCGAGCCAAGTAAGTCCAAAAACCCAGAACTAGGTCAAGAGACGTTGTAAGGCAGACAAGGAACACGAGACATCTAATTGCAAAAAGCTTTCAAATAATCTGGCAACAGGTGTCTGTGGAGCCTCAGAATACAAAAGCACGTGAAGAGGTGTAGAGGGTTGGCTTGAAGAGATGTTGGCAGATGTGGACAGGTGCATGGAATAAGCAAATAATCATGGTGCAGGAAAGTGACAGATAGCCGTGACCAGAACATGACACTTGCCACCGCAACAAACCTGCCAAGAGATGGCCACCCACCAAAACTCTCAGATTTGCCCAGCAGGGCATTAATCAGAGAAGTAGCACAGAGACCAAACCTCAGCATAGACTGGAGGACATGTCTATTGGACCACAATAAGCTGTAAGTTCCATAGAGCTGGGCTTTATGGAAGAAAGGCCAGAAAAAAAGCCATTACTTAGTGGTTAAAATAAAAATATATGTTTTGAGTTTGCCAAACATTCCCGTGGGCAACTCCCCAAAAGTGTTTGTGGAAAAAGGAGCTCTGATTAGATGAGACTAAAATCTGTCTTTCCAGCCACTAAGAAAAATGTTATGTCTGGCACCAACCCAACACGTCCCACAACCCCAGCAGTTTCATGCTGCGAGGATGTTTTTTGCATGGCGCTAAATACAGCAATATTCTGGAGCAAACCCAGTCTCAGTCTGCACAGGGACAGCGGTTAACCTTTCAGTGGGACACTGAACCGAAGGACAATGACCCGAAGCATACTCCAAAAACAGTGGTCAAATGACTTAAGGGGAAATGTGTTGGAATAGCCTAGTCAATGTCTAGGCCTCAAGCCAACTGAGAATCTGTGGTTAGACTTTAAGATGGCTGTTAACAAGCAAACCCCTTCCAACACGAAGGAGCAGCTGTGCCTGGAGGAATGGACAAATACCCCAATGGCAAGATGTGGCAAGCTCATAGAAACTGGTCAAAAACCACTTGCTGCTGGAATTGCCACAATAGGTGGCTCTACGAAGTACTGACTTCGGGGAGGTTGAACAGCAATGCATGCCGAGGTTTTCTGTTATTTTCTCCTATTTGCCGTTTGCTTCCCAATAAAATAAATAATACATCTTCAAAGTTGTAGGCATGTTCTGCAAACGAAATGGTGCAAACTCTGCAACAATTCGTTTTAATTCCAGGTTGTGTGTCTGGTAACAAAAAGTGAAAAATGCCCAGAGGGGTGAATACTTTTCAAAGGCACTATATTTAAATGTGATTGTGTTAATTTCTTTACAGCCTGAGGTGCATTAGCCTTACTTTTTAAAAATGGCCTGCATGGCCGCTAACTACCGCCCTAAAAAGAAAACCTTTGTCGCGGCAGCAGTCTTTGGTGCTTGGACTGTGTGTGTGTGTCTTCCAGCATCGTGTGCTGGCATCTTCTAACATCACACCATAATAAAAGTACTTGCAAGAAAATCAAGGAAGGAAAACAAAAAGTTATGCAGACTCAAACTGTGACAGAACTTTATAAAACTAAACTAAACTTATTCTTCTTACAACATGGAAGGACGAATAGTGTCTATATTTGACACTGAAATTACAGCATGATTTATAGTCATCTACCACCCGCTGAAGGGCCATTACACCATATAAGAGGTTCTGTCTGTAGTATAAATGCATTGACAGAAAAAGCCACAGCATTGTGCAGTTCTTTAGCCAGCTTTCACTTCCTATAACTAACTTCCTTCTCTTTGATGTTACCCCATTCTGAACTATCCAGTTGGCTCTGATGTGTTTGCTGCAAGGAAAAAGTCCCCTGCAATAAATAAGGGGAAAATGTTAGCTTCTTTTACTGGTAGAACCAAAGTTAATCCAATGCTTCTACAGTCTGTCTCATAATTAGCTTCCACAGAATAATAACTCAGTGGATTCGTATGGGACCTAAAACATAAAATCAGCCTGTTTCTGTGAGGATCCAAGGGAATCTGGTTCTGCGTTTTGCCCCCCCCCGACCCCTGATTGTTCATAATTGGCTTTCAATGTTCAATTCATTCCTATGTTTTAAGATTCCTGATGCATCTGGATCTTCAGTTCAGTATTTGTATGCATTTTTGTTCTTCTCCATGTCACGTTCTGGACTGTTTGTCTGCTTGCAGCCTCTCATCCGGCATCACTACAATCAATATTATCTAGGCCACCTGTGAGACACCTTCATTGCCAGCTCAGTCACGCTCATCTCTGTTCATCTGCCTGTATATGCTGAACTTCAGCAGACAGATAGTTGCCAGATTATTGAAAGCCTTGTGCCTGTAGATGTCCAGCGGTTTTCCCTGCCTGATTTCATGTTCTGACCTTCCACGGACTATTCCTTCTTTGCCGATCATACGCCTGTTGTTCTGGACTGATCTCTTGACCTCTAACTTTCTCTAGCCCCTTGGATCAGTCTGTCTTTCAGTCCTCCCACATGTGAACCACAGCTGCCTCACGGAACTGACTGTTTGTTGTTCATAAACCTTTTTGAAGTGCAACACCATGCCTGGCTCGAGCTCTGTGTTGCTTTTACTTCATGTTTCCTACTGCTCCCGCTTCTGAATTTTGGTTTGAGTCTTGATTAATCTTTCTTTTGGGTTGCGCTGTTTCTGGTTTGTATACTTTTCTGTTTTTTTTTTTTTTTTGTGTCTTTGCTTCCCTGGGTCCGTCTGTGTTCAATCATTTTCTCCTGTTTCCTCAGTTCAAACTCACTTTCCTCGGCACAGTCCCATCAAAGCAGAAATTAAATATTTTAATTTGACCCACCTGTGTACACTCCAGAAATCGGTCTTTCGGTTTCTGTCATTTTTTGCTGTTGTATTTTCTCTAAGTTCCTGATCTGTTGATCTGTTTATCTTTTTCTGTCATTAAATTAATCCTCCACCGTACACCTGCCACTCACATGCAGTCATTTGGGTCCTCACCAACATGACAAGCCAGTGCAAGCAACGTTTTAAATAATTAGGGGATAGTTATGACTAAAGGCTCTTAATGAAAGTGTAACTGCAAGTCAGAATCTTCAGAAATGCCCAGGAAACTGAGTATGAAGAGTAGGTAGACCGCTTTGTTGTGTGGTTTGAAAATAATCATCTTTGATATGAACAAGATAAAGGTGTATACTGTGATTTTTTTTGTGTGTGTGTGTGTGGGGGGGGGGGGTTATATGTTGAATTTCCAACAGTGCAGGGATTAGATGAGTAAATACCCCAATGTTCACCTGGACAGCAGTGATGCTGTCTAGAAGAAGCGACAGTACAGACTGATTCTTGGGAAAGACTTAGGTCCTTCAGTGCTTGCAGAAAGTTTTTGTAAATCTTTTGTGAAATGTCAAAATATCTCATCTGTTGGGTTAGCGGTATCAGAGCTAGTGACATTAAAAGCTGATCCAGTTGATGTAAGAGGCTCTGTATGTTCTTTGGACCATTCTGGAGCCTCCAGAGCTTACCGTGCAACGATTGATGCTTCATAACGTGACAATCATTGTGCACAACCCGGAGCACCTTCTTCACAACACAGTAACAACACAGGGTCCTCAACCCGAGGCTTCTGCAGAACCTCTGCAACACAGACCACTGCATGAGATCATTCCTACCCAAAACGTAGGACCATTTAAAGAAAGAATGAGATTCAACGTGCTTATTGTCAGATGCTCAAGTTTCTTTGTACACTGAAATTCTTACTTTGCTGTCCACATCAAATGCCAACAGAAGAAGCAAAATGAGATATATTTAAAAAAAAAACTACAATGCAAAAATATGATAGATATATAAAACAAGAGGAAATATGAGCGTCACTATGTCTAGTTTCCCTTCAGGGCTAATAAAGTAATAATTATTGAACTGAAGTTAAATAAAGAAGAACAAAAAACATTTTGTACACAGGAAATCCAAGCTATGATCTGGTTGACATTAAAACAAAGCTTATCTATTTGAAACATGAGTTGCGGTAATAAAGATTTTACTATAAAATCTGAGAAGTGCAATCCAAAACTGGATTAGCGGGTGGCTGGAAACCCCTCCCCACTCCCGTTATGTTCAGAAAGGTTCAGCTGATGCAGTGAAACAAACATTTAATTGGTGCAACTTGCATGATGGACCAGATCAGATTTCTTTAAATGGATTAAAGTGAGCAAAGACTGGTTTATGACTGGATTAAACAACTGTTTATGTTCAGATACAAATAAGACTGGTCAAAGCAGAAAGATTTTTACAATAATAATAATATAATAATAATAATAATCCACCTTATTTATAACAAACCTCACATTTACAGACGATCTAAAATATTTTTACTGTTCACAGTTGGTTGTGGATTTTTCTGAATCAGATCTCGCAGAGTTTAAACTGTAAAAAAAGGTTCATTTCCAGACATCGTGGCACTTATGGAAAAGAAAAAGAAAAACCGACAGCCTTGGAGGTTACTGCATTCCATTTGTGTGAGCAGGCAGCTCAATGGCCGGATTGCTCATGCTGGCTCATTGTGATGGCTAACCACAACACTAGATGGAAGTGAGCCATTATTAGACTTCATATATTTAGTGGTCATTGTACCATGTTGAGACAGAAAATCAGCTGTGACAAAGATATTGTGGGGAAAAAAACTTTTGCTGAAGAAAGTGCAGTGTTTTTTTTTTTTGGTTTTTTTTTTGCTGTCTTTGCACTCTGGACTGTACGCAGGTTTTGCTTGCTGCAGACAGCTTTGTCGCATTTTATAAAGGTCCCCCAGCAAGCTCTGACAAGTATGCCCAGGTCTCTCACAGCAGGAAAAGTACATATACATGGTAGTAATTGCATCTGGTTTGGCCGAGTGCAACTTTCTTGCCTTCATATGATTTTACAATCCCTCATTTTCCTCCTGGTCTTTTCCCAGCTCTGCCTTTTCTCCCTAACAGCCCACCCCAATCTTTGCTAGTCTTTTGAAAACACCGCACCAGTTTTCTTTGCAGCCTTGCTTCCCAACTCTCTTTCTTCTCTCTAAAATTATTCTCGACATTTATTACGGACAAACGTGATAAATGCAGAACTGACCAGACAGAGATAACATTAACACACGTCTCCCTCTCATTTTGTCAGTCGGCATCGCTTCACCCAGGTGTGCAGCAGTAGTTTGGAGAGAACTCATAGGCGGAGGCCAATCCTGTTGGGGGCGAGATTAAACAGGGATTAAGCATGTTACTCTGTGAAAGGAGACAGACAGAGTAGGACTAATCTGACTTTAGCCCTGTTCTGAAAAACAGCCGGTTTGGGCAATCCCACTCTTCCGCGACTGCATTATGTGTGCATGCGTGTGTTCGTGGGTGTGTGTGCTCTTGCGCTTCCACCTTTGTGGGAACCGACTGTCCTCTAAAGAACTGAAACGTGAGAGCCTGATACCATTGCGTGGGTCCTGATGCCTATAGGGGGTTAGTTTAGGATTAGAGTTTAAGGTGAACGGCACAGTGGGGATTATTAGGCTTCAGGTCACATTTACCAGTTATGGCTAAGAGTTTATGACTTCAGCTGCATCCACGGTGGAAGGGGAGTCATTTGTGCAGGAAAGTTGGCATGACGATAAGCTACTGGTATTTTGTTTCTAGTAAATCAAGTTTTGGTAATTAATCCTGAACCTTTGTCTAAAATTACTGTGAACGGTGTTGCAGTTCTGTATTTTCCAGATTGCAAAAAGGTTAAAAAACAAAACAACTGGGTTTTTTTCCCCGAAGTTTGAAGACGTGTCGCTTCCTATCCAGAAAGCTTTCTCAATTCAAAATGTCTGGAGTAGTGCGGAGTTCCAAGCTTCATAGTACTGCCCAAGAAAGTCCTTATAATGGCTTAGATATGTTTTCCAAATTATGTAGTCATGTAAAACAAATAAAACACCATATTAAATATTGTGTTGTGTTTTGTTTTTGATGTAAAATATCATTATTGATGTTCATTCTTTTTTATTTACCTCTAGAAGAGAAAGTGAATCCATTGCGCTTTAACAACAAAACTCCTTGAACAAAAGATATCAAACGTGTTTTCTAGCTGAAATGTTAGGACACTTTTACCACGTTTGGCTGAAATAACTTCATTGAGATTCTTATTGTTGTCATCTACCAGTTGCTGCCATCAGTCTGAGAAAAGTTTCCCCATCCCTCATTTTTAGAAGTGACACGCTTGTTGTAAATACAACCCAATTCAAGTCACCCCAAAGCATCTCCATCCATCCATCCATCCATCCATCCATCCATCCATCCATCCATCCATCCATCCATCCATCCATCCATCCATCCATCCATCCATCCATCCATCCATCCATTAATTTTTCAGCCTTGCTAATTGCATTTTATGAAGTATCTATATATAATGTTGTATACATACCGCAGGCAGCCATAGGGTGTCCTAAGCTTTTCCACATTCTTTCAGTTCTATGGGTTTTCTCAGGACTTAGTAAAATCATATGGTTCTCACCAAGCTCTTCCATGATTTGAATCTAACGTCAACTCTGTAAAAACATAAGTGATTTCAAACTATTATTCATTATAAAAATTTTGGGCCAGTCTAGAAAAACGGTGAGGAAAAACTAAGTTTGATGATTAAATAGCTGGTAGAAACCACTTTATTGCTTCATTCATTGCACAACCCAGCTTAGTCCATGCTTCAGCTATCAGACAGTGCCTTATATTTAAGTCGCAACACTTTGGTATCCAGAGTAAATTTGCTATACTCCATGACTGCAAGATGCAGAATACTAACCTGACTCTAGCCAGATGAATTTCGCTCCGCTTAGCTTCACTCACATCCATCTGGGACCTCTCCCACAGAGAGTTATTTCTTCAACCAGTTTTGCTGTCTAGCCAATCAGGACGCAGGGCTGGAGTTTCATAGATGTGACGTAGTGGAGAAGCGACCGTGAGACTGTTTTGATATCAATGGCGGATTTGGCAAGTTTTGTTTTCCGGGGCGCGTCTGCATCAGACGCGGACGCGCCCCGGAGCGGTTAGCGCGAACCATGTTAGGAGGCCTTTAGTCCTCGACGCGGTCGGCCCGGGATCGACTCCGACCCGTGGCGTTTTGCCGCCTGTCTTCCCCCCTCTTCCTGTCAGCTCACTGTCAATAAAACGCGTGCCACTAGAGCCGCAAACACATAAAAAAAAAAAGTTTTGTTTTTTCCTGCGTTGCTCTCATCAGCGTCATGGGTTGGCTTCGTTGTGAGTGGTTGAAATAGCACATCTATAAAGTGGCTTATCCAATCATATGCAAGGATTTTTGATAAGGCCCAGCCTTCAAAAAAGGCCATTCCTATGGAGAGGTCCCAGATGGATGTAAGTGAAGCTAGGCGGAGCGAAACCCATATGGCTAGAGTCAGATTTGCAGAATACATCATCTCGGTCTAAAATTAAAAGCTGACTGAGGTGTCTGTAGAGATATATTTTTTTTCTCCAAACATCGCTACTTCGGTCACATCTGTCCAAAGAAAATTCTTCCTGAAAACCTTTGGTTCATTCAGATGCAATTTTGCAAACTTAAGTCATAATGCTACATTATTTTAAAGGGAAGAAGCCTTCTTCTTCTTATTCTTCTTCAACTTTTTCACAAGCCAAACTCGTTCAGCATTTTTTTCCCTAATTGTCCTGCTATAAATTTTAATGCTCAAAAAGCTAACAAAGGCATGTCCCTGTCATGTTTCATAGAATCAGATCAAAGCGCAGACAGGAGGTCGCATGTTGAATGATGGTGATTTATTAATGAAACACGGCTTCCAGAGTGACAGGGAATCAGGAACGTAGCAACGATGAGACCAGAGCCCAGGAGTAACATGGATGAAGAGGGGGGACCTGGCAATCGGTAATAATAATTACACAGGTAAGATGAGCAAGATCTAATTAACAGAGGGAAAGGAGGGCAGAGGACTGGCAGGAGCAGGGGGAGAACTGAATCTAACAGGGACGCTTGAGAATGGTGAGATCTGAGAAGAAAAAATCAAACTACACTAAGGGAGAGCAGAACTGACAGAACTTCTAAAATAAAGAACAGCAGCTAACTAAAGCAATAACAACAATGCATAATAAACACACATGCTGAACAGAAAGCTAAACTAATGACAACGAAATCTACCCCCCAGGGATCCAGTCAAGTGTGAGATGAAGCTGTTGGGGTTTATAGATTTTTCTTGGGTGACTTTGTTGGGATGTCCAATCTTCCAAAAGTTGACAGCTTTCCTACATGTTTTTTTAGCAGAATTTTCTTTTCCAAGGTCATTGCTGATGTCATTCCACCTGAGCATTGAATTAGCCCATTGCTGTATGCTCCTGAACAGCAAACTACTCTTTTACAGCAGTAGTCAGGCTAAAGTACATCACTTAATCAAGTGTATTTAAGCATTTGGCTGCAGTGTTCCCATTTTTCAGCTGTTTAAGGTTGATTCATGTAACATTAGAACTTAGCACACACCAGTTAATTAGTATTATGCTTAGATATGTAAAACCCTGGAGATTAAAGAGAGTACACTTTCTTTTTAGCATCATTATAAGAACATCACAGTGAAGAGATTTGGCTAAAATCAAGCAATGTAAAAATAGAAAAGGAACATTTGATGAAATAACTCCTGATGAAATAATGGAAAAATTTACAAACTGTTCATTCAAATTATGAATAAGAAAACATACAGACACACCTCTCAGCTGGATTTGTGCTAGGGTTTACATAATTATTATTTTTTTGCAGAAAGAGGTCAGCCGTCTTATTACATGTGGAAAGAAGCCATTGCAGATTCTGGCATTTTTTATTTCTTGATTAAACACGATTTTTTTGATTTAAAAAAGTAAAATTAAAACATCAGTTCCCCGGATTAATTATCACAGATCCATCCTGATTTTCCTAACACATTTGTTTACACATACAAGCATTAGCCTATATATCAAACTGCATTAAAAGAAAATGCCCACTGTCATGCAAAAATGAACAAAAACCATAAAGATAACAATTGCAAAGCACTTTGCAATTGTCCTTTTAAGGGCGTATCTGTGTAGAGGAAGGTGGCGTGTGAGTTAATGTCACCAGAACACGCAGGAAAAATGTTGAGCTGATTGTCTCACTTACAGCTTAGACCGGCTGTGTTGTTCACTTACATAACGCTCTTAAAGCTCCTTGCCCTCCTGTAACAGCGGCGTTGTCCAAACTGCAGTCTGTCACACGGTGATGGTGTTGCACAACCAGAATGTGGCCACACCAGAAGAGCAACAATCAAGTTTTTATTATAAGCAATGCTTTTGTGTCAATGGTGTCAGCTGCAATTACTCAGTATAATAAAATACGTGAAATGAAGGTAATGATATCTGTCTGTATATAAGCGTTCAACCACTTTGGCTTTTTACTTATTTTGTTGCATTCCAACCTGTAATTTAAATGTTTTTTTTTAATCTTGTTTTAGGTGATGGATCTGAACAAAACAGTCCAAGTTAGGAAGTCAAATGAAAAAAATATGTATAAAATAGGATAAAATAAAGAGAAAACTGAAAATAGGAATATGCTTATGTATCCAAGCCATTGCTGTGAAGCCCCTAAAAAGTTCCGGTGTAATCAGTTAACTTCAAAAGTCACATAATTAGTGAAATGAAGTCCACCTGTGTGTGGTCTAAGTGTCTCCAGTGTCTAATTTCCAGCATAAACACATTTTCTGAAAGGCCCCAGAGGCTGCAGCACCACTAAGCAAGAGGCGTCACACCGTCGTTTTGTTTGTGCATCTCTGACTCAAAGAGACATTTGAAGGAGTGCAGCTTGTTCTGTTCAGTTATTACATATTTTAAAACGACGACGCGTGTGCCACCTGCTAAAACGCGGGTGAACACGTCCATACCCAATGCAAACACGTGCCACAAAGTATCCACCTGACATAGTGCCAGGGTCAGGGGTAAAGGGGTACCATCCATCCATCCATCCATCCATCCATCCATCCATCCATCCATCCATCCATCCATCCATCCATCCATCCAACCATCCATCCATCCATCCATCCATCCATCACAAACCCACTATGGTAATGTAATTCATTTCTGTGATACAGCCCTATAATAAAACTTGACATTTCTCTAAAATCTCCTGTTCAAGAAATGATATAAATTTGCCCGTCTGGCTTCACACACACACACACACACACACACACACACACACACACACACACACACACATTTTGGCCCCCTCGCTGCTCACTGCCGCAGCTGTGTGAGGTAACGTCTGTCTCTGTCTGCATCAGTGTACCACCCTGGAAGAATACCAAATCCACCTTCTTCTCTCCACCTTTGTCTACTTCATTATCCTCCCCCCTGTATAACGGTGTGTCTCCCCCATCCTCCTCTTCATCTGTACTCATCTTTGCTGCATCCTTGCTTCGCTTCCCCCCCCCCCCCCCCCCCCCCCCCCCCCCCCCCCCCCAGTTCTGTTTGAGGCGAGACGCAGTCGGGTATTAAAAATGTCCTCTGTGGAGGGGAGACTGTGTTGTAAACAAAGAAGCATGGATGAGAGGAGCTGGCGTGAGGAAAGGTGGTGGCTAAAGACGTGTCGCTGTGAATACAGGAGTAAAATAAAGAAAGGACAGATTGGAAGCAGAGAACGATGGAACCGCGTTCACCATATTCTGTTTTACTGCAATTATCGCCGCCATAGTCATAGAAGTGCTGCATCATTTCAAGCCTCGAACAAACTTCTCTGTACTGCTTCACAACAAAGGCGTGTTTACAAATCTCCACAGATTTCAGGACTACATTGTAGGCTCTTCCAGAAACTCTCAAGCAAAAACTACAATTTTGACCTGACATATTTTGTTGCATTAGCTATAAAATGGGTGACAATATCCCAACACATGCCATGCTTGGTTTTGGTGGTAGGGATGCAAATTTCTATGATATTCGTCAAAAACAGCTACAGTTTGTCTAGACGAATTCGGGGGTTCTTCCAATTATTCCTTGCAAAGCTGATCTGTGTTTAACTGATATGCACATTTTCATTATTCCTGAGCAAACGCAATGATGAATATCCATCCATCCATCCATCCATCCATTTTCTAACATGTCTATCCCTGCTGGGGTCGCAAAGGGTGCTGGTGCCTATCTCCAGCTGTCAATGGGCGAGAGGCGGGGTTTACACCCGGTACGGGTCAATGAAAGTTTTCCCTGCTTTCTCTATACCTATTACTAACAAACCCAGAGATGTTTCACAAGTGTGTGGTTTTTAATTTCAATAATAATGCTTAAAATATGCCACATCCTTTTTGGTAATGGGATGACAATGCCTTGCACCCACAAAGAGGGACACCTGGCTCAGGGGTCTCTGATATCGTCCCTGTGGATCAGTGGATCTCCACAGTTTGATCGAGAGAGAGAGAGAAAAAATGTTTATTTTACAAAATGAAAAAAAGTGTACAGATTCTACTGCCGGTGTTTACTCAATCTTATGGAAACCATTTAAAAATGATACAAAACAAATAAGCTTCCTATCATTTCAGCAGCGGCACTGACTAAACTCGACTCTTAGGTTTCCAGTTGACTCTCTGACTGAGATTCACCAGAAATGTGACTCAGGAGGAGACATGTCTGGGGCTGAAAACAGAAAGTGGAGTTCTGCATCAGAACCACAGAACTTTTAGGGAAGTAGTTTACCAATGAAAAGTAGAAACATATTTAACGTGTCTCTAATTCATCTTTTTGCAGTTCTTAGCGATGTTTATTTTATCATTGCATAAAAATAGCAATGTAACCTCTTGTAGAGCTATCATTTCAGATTTGCATTGAGCCCTTTTAACTTTGACAGTCCCAGATTTATAAGGTATATATATCAACCTTAAAAATAAAGGCGGAGCTCTTTTTATCCAAAAGGGCAAATTGTTTTAGCGGCTCAGAAATATTTGTGGAAAGGGAGGAAAAAGGATTACATCCTGAACTGAATATGACATTGCATTTTGACAGAATGAACGTGTTTTAGACAGGGTCACGGTCATTTTTGTCAATATTACCATCAATGGCACCAGAATAGGGAGAATCTTATAAATTTAAATGGCTGAAGCATTTCTGTCTGACTGACTTTTTAGGTCAGACCTTAAACGTTTAGTGAAAATGTGGAAAAGCATAAAATCTAAATAAAATCTATGAATATTTGGAATCATTGTTCCTCAAATATGTGCTGGGGATAATGTGTTTCCTATGTCACTCGGCTGAAAAACGTGAAACAAACGCGGCTTGTTCTGATGACTTAATGTTACTGAAACCAAACATTTTCTCCTTGCTGTTCTAAAAATGTTAATGTTTTGAAATATTTCAAACATAAATTGCTAATTCGCCTTCTGTATGTAGGAGGTCACAGCAGAACATGCGTGGGGGTGTAGGTTGAGCGTTAAAACCTAAAAACCTTTATTCTGTAAAGCCGTCATTATGTGAGGGAATGTCTCCTCAGTTGCAGAAGATCAAAGTAAACAAAGGCGAAGCTGGTGAGGCAAATTATAGTCGGCCTGCCCACACAAACACACAATGTATTTCTCATTTAACCTCTGAAAATTAAAGCAGCAGGGAGGCTAATAAAATACCCAGACACATTTGTTAAACAAACTCCACATAAACCCATTTTTTATAGGGTACATAACAGTTTATGTGCCGACAGATTTAACAGACATCCTGGTAGCCTGTTTCCAAGCTGTGGGTGGATTTAATGATGTCATCGTACAATCAGACTAATCTGATTACTTTGCGACTGATTTTATACCTCACAGTTTCATGTCTCGTTGCGTTTCTCTTCAAAATAAGACCCAAAATGGTGAGCTGGGCTTCCTAAATTCTTAACCACGTCCTCAGTTTAGTTTCTTTATCGTTGGTTGAGTTACCATCAGATGCTCAGATGGCTGAGGTAAGCGCTGACCGAAAGGAGCGGAGGTTGATTTGTCCCAGCTCATCACCAGCAGTATCTCCTTCATGCTTCTCCGGCTGAGCTGATTGGCTGTGAACTTTACGTCTAACACAACCTTAGTCATGGTTCCCTGTGCTTTGACCAAAACAAACTGCTTGACAACAAATCATTTTCCGCTCTATGTACCAATAATACGTGAGACGAAATGCTTCGTGTTTAAAGATGTTAACCGAATTTTTTTACGTTTCACCCAGAACATGTTTCATGATTTGCCGCTATATAAATAAAATTGAATTGATTTGAATTGAATTCTGATTCACCGTTTTAATGCTCAGAGTTTCAAAACGACAAAAGCGTAGCGCATGATTTCCGACCTTGTGTCTTCAGTAAAAGGTTAAATCTGGAACGTTTGAGATGATTTCAGAAATGATGAAGTGCCATTTTGGTGGCACAACTGGGAAAAACTGGAGGATGGAGGCTTTAGCACTACCTATGGGAGGAAAATCAAAGATCAAGCACCTAGTTCTCTCCTGAGAACTGTGATCTTCTCTCATTTGGATAAATGGAGTACGTCATTCAGCAAACACAAACTGTTTACGGCCTGTTTAAAGTATTCTCACACTCATCTTGGTTTGAATACGTCAACTGGATTATCTGCAAAATATATGAATTATTCTAAAAGTAGGATTAAGAACTTCTGCAAGGCAAGGCAAATTTATTTGTATAGCACATTTGAGTACAAAGACAACGCAAAGTGCTTTACATGATTAAAATATAGGAAAATAAAACAGAATAAAAGCAAGCTGGAATAAAATGTAGAAAAAAATGAAACAAAAGAAAGCATGGGAAAAGGGGAAACTAAAAAAAAAGTTAAACTACAAACTTAAAGTAACAATGTTTCGGTAAAACAGTTTAACCAGAACAGTCAAAGGCAATCCTAAAGAAAGGTCTTTTTAATCTTGATTTAAAAGAACTTCAGCACTTTTACAGTTTTCTGGGAGTTTGTTCCAGATCAGTGGAGCATAGGAACCAAATGCTGCTTCTCCATGTCTGGTTCTGGTTCTGGTTCTGCAGAGTAAGCTGGAGTGCAGCACCAATTGTGCCCAAGGGCACTTAGCATGTTCTGTTAGTGATAGCTGCCGGTGATGATTGTACCTTGTTTTATCTAGTTTGTTTAATGAGTTTTTACTTTGATGACTAGTTATGATGATGATGGCGAACTGTTGTGCTGATGTCTTGGATAGGACCACCTCGCAAAACAGATTCTAAATGATATTACCCCTGTCAAAATAAAGGTTATTAAACAGTTAATAGCCAAAATGTCTGGAAGAGACAAGGTTAAATACAGAGACACCAAACCAGGCGTTACCTTTATGGAAATAAAATGGATTTTGCTGCTTTGAAATCTGTTAGATTTTGCTCCTTAAATTTGACTTTAAATATCTTCTAAAGTGAATGAGTCAAAAAACAAAACGCCTGAGACACAGACTCTCTTTTTATTGTCAAAGTGTGTTATATATCTTAATGGCTTCACTGCCTCTTTCCCTCCCTCCTCTGTCTTTGTTCTCAAACATTTCTGAGAACTTCAGGACGAGAATAAAAAATAAATCCTTCTTCCCTATCTCATTTCCTCTTTAGTGTCTTTTCTTCCTCCTTTCCCTCTGTCCATTTTTCTCTCTCAGGTGTGATCTGTGTGGGGAGTCACTGTCTAGACAACTGATTATACCGAATAATGAGGGAGAGGGGGAGGCGGGCGACGAAAGGAGCTTTAAAAAGGAGGCGAGGGAGGAGGAGGTGAAGGAAATAGAGTGTCAGACAGGGAGAGAGAGGTGTAAGGGAAGGAAAGAGGGAGGAAAGGCAATCTGCGGGGGATTAAAGGGAAGAAAAAACACAGGAGAAAAGAATGAGGAGGCAAGGCGATACGAAGAACAAACCAGAAACCAGGATGAAAAACAAAATAACAGAAAGAAAAATACCCAAAAAAAAGATTAAAAATAGAAAGACGGCGCAGAGAGATGAAAGGGAGCGAGTCAGTCGCACAAACTGAGTGAACCTCTCTGAGGCAGAGCAGAAAGCCAGTCTGATCTGTTGTGTTAGAAAACCCCATCAGTCACACAAGCTTTACTCACTCCATGTGTTTGCGTGTCTTAGTTTGGTGATGAGTAATCAGCAACCCCAAACCCGGCACACACACACACACACACACACACACACACACACACACACACACACACACACACACACACACACTGTAATAGGCTTATCCAGTGCTGCAGTTTCATCCAATAAACTGGGTCTTTTTTTTTCTTCTTCTTCTTCTGTGTTTGGGATGAAGAAAATTGTCTCCGTTAAGACGTTTGCGACTTCCACAGAAACCTTCCCGTGGGTGTGCAAGAACATTTTAATTTTGTCCTTGTTTAGAACCAACGGCAAGAATAAACGAGCCAGGCAGTCTCCGGCACGAGCACACGTCTGATGGCCGACGCAGTTTATCTGCCGTCAGACGGGCAGGGCGAGCCAGAGCACAACAGCTATCGACATTTTTCTCGGGAAGTGCATTAAGGCCACTGTTAGATAAACTTCTCTTAGCCTCGTGGAAAAGAAACAGCTCTCCTCCTCCTCCTCTGTGTTTGTCTGTTCAGTGATTGCAGCAGGGACAGTGCAAAGGGTCTAAAACACTTTAAACTAGGCTCAACTTTTGTCGCAATGCAGCAGAAATGAACTGAGATCAGGAGTGTTTGCCAACCCAATAAAGGCTTACTGGCCCCATCCACCGCCATTTATCGGACTGCGAAGGCTGAGGTGCACAGATGAGTGAAAAACAAATTCCCCCTACTTCAAACCAGCAACCAGTGCTGTTCTTTTTGCATTTATTCCAATGCATTAAACGACCGGCTTGTGTCTCCGTGACTCAGAGAAGCCTTCTAACATTAAATAATCCCTTTAATCTTAAGATTGATGTAGGTAGCCTGAAGGTGATCAAACTCCGAGCACAGATTCGTCAGATTGCCAGGCGAGTAAAACAAAAGTAAACGTCTTCCTCAGATGAGCATTGCATGATTTCTTATGTTTGCTTTCCCGAGAATTCGCACAAACAGCAAGTATGTGAAAGGGAACATGGATTGTGAGGATGGTGTGTGGTAATAATTAAAAGTCAATCAATGGGCCAATTCTTGTTAACTAAATGCCTTTACCTATACTGCACCATAATTAATAAATGATGCTGATTATTTTTGTCAGGTGTAGAAAAAGGCTTTTTACCCAATGCATTATGAGTTAAAACACATAATTTGGTTATACCGATTGACAATTAGTCATTAGCAATCATGACCAATAAATGTTAATTGTCAATTACCAATAGACTCGCGCCATAGATCGATCAAATCCAGGCTTTTTTCAGTAGAGGACAACCTGGGACGACCTTTCTCTGCCAACGGCTCAACGAGCACAGTTGACCATTCACACAGGAAAATATCATTACCCGAGATTTAGCCACTTATGCCAAAGAAAAAAAAGAAAAGTACCCTGATGAAGCCGTGTTTCCTCTGGAGGATTGTGCACGAGCTTCGGGCACTTGTTTAGTCTCTTAGATGTTGACTGGGAGGAGACCAGGAGGGAGAGGAGGAGGGTTTCTCACGGGGAAAAATGGTTGCGGACGAGGCTTACAGTTCAAACTAAACTGTTCACGTCACTCGTGGTTGGAATTGGTGCAGGTTAAGGGAGTTCCTTTAAAGGACTTCCAATATTACATACTTCTTCGATGCTTTATCTTTTATTAAAAATAACAAAGTATTTTCACTGCAGGTCAGCTTACTTTAAAAAAAAAAAACAAAAAAAAAACACACCGTACATGTCACTGTTCTATTCGGCAGTCCTCTTCTTCTTTCGGCTGCTCCCCTCAGGAGTCACCACAGCAGATCGCCTGCCTCCACCTTAGGGCTGGACAATAATTCAATAACAATGTTGTATCGATAGATAGACGTGTGGCTCCATAGAAAAAAAGGTCAACAAAAAGATTGCATTCTAGCCTATCCTGTAGGTTAATACTACAGTCATCACACCCTCCCAACCAATCACAAACGCAGACCCAGGAAAGCTCCTTCATCAATTAAGTTCAGTTCAGAGTTCAGAGAGCACAAGTTCGTTTTTTCTTTTGTTTTTTAAGACATACAGTTTTGGTAATTAGTTGGTTGAAAAAAGGGTTGTGTTTGAATTCAGTGTTCTATAGGTCATAAAATAGGTAATTAAGAACAGCATAAAACGGCCAGTGCGGCACAAAATTATTTTTTTGATAATTATCAATATTGATCAATCTGATTTTTAATTTATCAATATGCTTTTTCTCTATATCATCTCAATCTTTTCCCTTTTCAACTATTACACCCACCGTCACCATGTCCTCCTTCATAATGTCCATTAATCTTTAACTATAACATATATTCTTTAAAACCTTCCTTTCTAAAATCCATGTGAATAAAACACATAAATGTGGTAAAACATACTTGACTGAACTTGATATTTACAGCAAAGTGGCACATAGGGGTACTTATGTACCCCTATGTGCCACTTGCCAGTACTTGTGAAAAATACAAGAGACTTTGTTGGTCTTTTAATCTGAGTTTTGTTTGGGGGTTAAATCAGAAAGAAAGAAAAAAACTTTAGTACGTTGGAACAGGAATTTAGAAATCAATTTGCGTAGCTACACGATTCTGGACAAACTCTCAGTGACACCATGTGGACCTAGACAGGTATTGCACATTCAAGACCAGTTTCTCCTGCAGCAGAGTTCACAATGATAATGTTAAGAAAAAAATGTTATATTAACAAGTGGGTGCATTTACAACATGCATTCATGATAGAACAAAAAAAAACTATTTACATATTTATTTAAACACTGGCACCATATTATTAGTTAGAAAATATATTCATGTAAATGATAAACAATTAAATTATTGATGTACTGAATTAATTCATACTCTGAATTGTAGAAAGTTCAATCAAAATGAAAAGTAGAGATTTCAATTTCTAGATTCACCAAAGTAACATGTTTAGACTTCATGTAGTTATTATTACTGATGACAGAGAGAGAGTTATTATTACTGATGACAATTATTACAACCGTTACAACTAAGAGGTATGCTCTAATATAACTAATTAAACCTGCTGATTTGATAAATAGTAAAAATAATGACCATTAAAAGCTCTAAATCGTGACTGTCACATTACTCCTTGAAAGAAATGTTATTGATTTACACAGCGTTTGTTATTGCACTCTTGTGGTCATAGTTGGTAACTACACTTTAACAGCAACATGAATTTAACTGCAGCAAGTATATGTCACCGCATCCAAAATGCTCATAGATTAGTGTTTTAAACTCCCCTAATTTAAAAGATTATGACTAAATATCATTATTACATGTCTGCAACTCCTGTGAATGTCTTAAATGTGCTCTATTAAAAGTGTTTCACAGTTACAGCTACAATGTTTCTGTATCACACTATATAACCTAATTTAACAAATTATTACTCCTATATCGAATAAATATTTAAATGAATCACCACCAACAGCTCATTAAAGTATAATTGTGATTCTAACTCAGATTTCTTAAAACACTGAAGTGTTATCCTTGAAAACACCATTTCCTGACACTAGGCCTCCTGGCAGGCCCAGGGTCAGTTAACGTCCGCAGAGCCCACGCATCCTGCACACTAACTGTTTAGACTTTTACCCTCAGGTCAGTGCTACACAGGTGTATTTACAAAAAACAGCCAAAAGTAGTTTCTTCCCTCTCAGACTGACACAATGAACACCTCACGGCCTGATTAGTGACTTTACTCTGCCATGGAACAAAATAAACATAATGCACTATCACAAACTCCTTTGTGATAGTACAATTTCTCACAATTTTTCCATTGTGAGATCAATAAAGTTCAATTATTGTTATACACATGTGTGCATACTTCTGGTTATCAATTTACAACTAATGCTGTGAGCGTTGTAACCACATTCAAATTTCTTGATTGTGCACACAATCATGACCAACGAAGGTAATTCTGATTCAAATTATGGGCTATAATTTCCAGTTGGTAATTCCACCTGGTGGTTACAGTTGGTAATTTCAATTGAGTGTAATAATAGCAAAGGCAGTAAATTACAACGCCCAATCATAATTTACCAAATAAAACCATACAAGCAAAGATCTAAGTCTCTTTTTTAAAAATATGTTTAGGCTTTTTATATGGGTTAATTGTATATGTGAAAATGGTGTACCATAGAAAGGTTACTACTGGTAACAGGTACCACATGAGAATGTTCAAACATTTATATATATACACAACCATTCAAAAGTTTGGGGTCACTTACAAATGTCCTTATGTTCTTTAAAAAAAAAACGCTATTTTATGTAATTAAAATAATATTAAATGACTCATAAATCTGCAAGGCTGTAGTTGCTGCAAATGAAGGGTTCCTCTTTGAAGGCAAAGTTTGAAGGAAAAATAAATATTATTTCTAGTAAAAATAATAATTTTCAACCTTGTCAATGTCTTAACTATATTTTCTATTTATTTTGCAACTCATTTGATTTGAGTTTTCTTGGGGGGGATTGGGGGGGGGGGGGGGATATGTTTTTTAATTAACCACAAAAAGTAACTTTTGAGCAGTAGTGTATATCTCTTGGTGGCAATTCTTATTTATTTTGTGTACAGCTGAGAGTCAAATTTTCCTGAGGATGATGTCATAGCCCAGCTAAGATATCTGCCAGGGCTTCAGTAAATGGTGAGGATCAACCCTGTTTCATTTTTTTTTTTTTTTTTTTTACATTCATAATTGTAACAAACGGCCATTTGTTACATCTAAGAATTAACACCTTTAACATTTCACTTGAGCACTTTAACTTGCATATTTAGCACTTTTAGATAAGCATGCAGCACTTTAAGGAAGCATATTTGCACATTTCAGAAATAATTGCACACAAGTGATTGTATAAGTGTTTATTGATTGTCTTTCCTTTTTCCTGGTTTTAGATGCAGTGGCCCTGCAGCACTTTAATAGAGTGGTTGAAGTTGAGTGGCTGATCTTTTGGTATTTCTTTTAAAATGTATTTTTTTTATATTTATTATAAACGACCAGAGCTCCTGGATTGGGGGGCAGGAAATGGTGTAACAGCTGTTGTTTCACTTATTATCTTCCCCGGATCAACGTTCCGCCCTTTGGTTCCACAACACCTACGGTATCGTTGTTTTGCTAGGAGCAGTTGTCTCGTTTCGGGGTCATGAGTGTTGAAAACTGTGATGGAAGTCTGTCGGTGTCTTTGCGAAACATACTGAACTCCATCCAGTGCATCAGAGACCGAGTCAGAGGTAAATATGGTTGTTTTTGGCGCGGTATTGAAAACAATAAAATAAAAAATAAGAGCCGCCGCATGCTAACATCCGGCTAGCGGTGGAGCTCCTAAAGAAAATCGGTTTTATTGGCGCTTCGTCTTTTCTTTTTACCCAGAGAGTTAAATTCCATTGATCCAATCAGACCAGTAAATACTAGAAGCACAAACATTGTCACTCGTTATATTGAAAGTTTTTTTTTTCTGTTCAGGTAAGAGATTTGAGTTTTGTGTTTCTTTGCTGGTCGAGTCAGGCTAAGAAGGAACTTTAGTGGCCTCCAGTTTAACTTGTTAGGGTTAATGAGCAGCGGGGATGGACGATTTATATGCAGCTTCTAATAATCCAAACATACTTTTAATCTGAACAGGTCAAAAGTATTTACTAAAATTAGTTGCCGCCAAGTTTCGTTGTTGTAGATTCGGTGATTCTGTAAAATGTCACAAACATTAATTTTATTGGTATAAGCGGGACTGTCTCCGCTGCTGTTTGATATGATGGTTGTCACTGACACATTTTCTTAAGAGGTAAAAACAATTCATAATATTAAAAAAGTTGTTTGGTTTCACTATTTTTTGATACTACAATTCAACTAAAGGTTTTTCTCTCTATTTTCTTTTTAGACGGAGAATCAAATGAATCAGATGGAGCATTTAACCTCTCCAACTTCTGGGACACTTTGAGTTGAGTTATCTTAACAAAGCCTCCCATCTTTTTGCTTGCCTTCCTCATTTTCATTTATTTATTTTTTGCATCATAAGATTATAGTAACGCTAATAATATGCAAAAGCAATGTTGAATACAGCTTTATCGTTTATTTTTCACTGTGGTCATCTACAACATTTCATTTTGCATGAGCTTATGTTTAAATTCAATGTCTCCTTCACGTCAACCCCTTCCTTATACATGTCATTACTCTTTACAAAACAGCATTAATTTACTTTAACAGGCAAACATCATCTCATATCTAGTAAACTGAAAACATTTCCTTCTTTGTCTTTAGACCAGGTAGTGAAGGCAGTGTCCCAGGAAGCAACTAAACTCACCCTGGCCTTCTCAAGACCCCCTCTGCCATCTTTACAAGTCAGTTTGTTATTCTAATTATGAATAGTCACATTCCTTACACATAATTCTGCTTAAAAGTCTGATTCATTTAGGGCTCTCAAAGAAAATCCCAATTTACAGAGAAATCATTACATCAGGTCATGCCACACTGCAAAAACAAAAGGGAAAAAAAGGAAAACTTTTCTTGATATTAGTGTATTTGTCCTTGATTTGAGCTCATAAATAAGATGACGCGCCAATGAAATGAGATTTTTGCACTTAAAACAGGAACAACTCATCATCATCTTATTTAGAGGGCAGAATATCTAGTTATCTTATTTTAGGGGTCAAAATACTAATTGCATTGGCAGATCATCTTATTTACCTGCTCAAATCAAGGACAAACACACTAATTTCAAGAAAATTTGACTTATTTTTAGTTTAGCTTTTGCAGTGCATAACCAAACGGTTTTAGAAATTTCTGTTGTTTCTTCTGACTTGAACTGGCACACAAACTTTGTATAATATCCTAAACATACTTGCATGTGTTGCAGGATGGAGAAAAGTTGTCAGAGTCCATGTTAAAGAGCATCCTGACGCTGTCTACTGTGTATTACTGGCTACCCAAAAGCCAAGGTGACTCTTAAACTGTATGTAGTCTGATCTTCAAAATGAGGCGGATCTGGGTTGCGAACGACAGCGGATAGAGATGGATCAGTATTTGTGTCTTCAGTAGAAGTTGTGATAGACGGAGTATTTAAAGTCCTCTCTGTTTCTCAGGGGTGACTCTGCGGCGACAGGTCAGAGACGCCACCGTGGAGGTCCTGGAGGGAGTTGCACAGCTTCTGGAGGTCATACTCGGCTCACCACTGGGAAGGTGCACACGCCACTGTCACACCACCGCTGTTGGGGAAATTACAAAGCAGTGCAAAGGGTCATAAAACAAGGGGAGAGGGGTGTGTGTGTGTGTGTGGAAAATAGTAGAGAAAAAAGAGGAGGAAAACAGCACAGCTTAATAAAACGGTACTCAAAATGCAAACACTGATACATTAGATCAAAATTGCTTCAAGCAGTAAAAACTCAGTGATCAACTCTCTCAAAGCTGATCAACATAAGAACTGTAAGTGTAGAGTCAGCTTATAGTTTGATCACTGACATGGGCTGCTCAGAAGGGGGTCTGGTAATCTTATCTCTAAATGCAGCCGTCTGAATACATCCACAAACAACACAGTAACAATCCAGGATTATAGACCTAAACCTAGTGTTATGTCTGGCTTGGGGCCATAACAAATACAGGAGACCATGCTGCCGCTAAAGCATAGAATTAACAAAAATGATAATGGAGTGCAGGTGTCGGTATCAGTGGTGTTGTGCAAATGCTTGGATGTGGTATGTATAGGTGTGTGTGAACGCGGAAGATAAATTCAGATGTGCACGACGAGGTTGGGGCACAGCATGGGGAGAGTATTAGGACAGGATACAGACAGAGCTTTATATGCTCTACTCCAGAAACAGTCTGTGACATTAGAACCACAAGGAATGCTCGGAGGTTTGTTTGTCGGTCTTTCTGGGTGAGATTACCAAACGCAGTTAAGTAAAACATTATTTAATGTCATTACAAATAGGATCAAGTTGTCCCATGCTGAAAGCCATCTACAGAAGGAGTAATACATATAGTCCTCCTCATCTGTTCTCTCTGTTGTCATTCAGTCTGACCCAGGAGCAGCTTACATCGACTGGAGGAGTGTGGTCCGCCTGTGATCAATTTGCTCAGTTACCAAAAGGTAAGCTAAAATAAACGAATCCCATAGCTGCTGTAAAATGTTGACCAGCTTCCACTCGGCACTGTGGACGTTTTTTAAAGTTATTATTTGGAGAACCAGCAATAATATTTGCATTTTTCTAACTGCAAAGTGGCTCTAGGTTGCAGGTAGTGATATTTTACTATGAGGGTAAGATAATTGTCTTAAACCCCGCTAAAATACAAATGCTAGATGCCACAAAAATGTTATAATTTTGTTTGCATTGACATAATCATGTGGCATTAGTGAGGTTAAAGGTATATAGCCACATTAAATGCTTTAAACAAAGACCAAGAACCATATGATCATGTTAAAATAAGGTTATATACGCCAAGCCTCCATCCTGATAATGCTTCGATTGTCCTTTTTGTGGACTATTGTTCGTTGTTTCGCCTAGAGATGCTAATAGCCGTTAGCTGCTTCCTTGTTTTAACCCCTGCTGCACATGCACAGCACGTACTTCCACTACAATCATAAAGAAAGACGAAAGGCTTTATTTATTAACAAATCGAGGAAAGACAAAGCATAGAACACCAAAATAACAACCAATATGCCATCAGGATGTGATAATCTTTCATAAAAAACTTTGTATGCAACCAGAGTGAGCTACTGACGTATACATTTAAAAAAAACAAAAAAGTCAAATAATGTGCCTGTGGGCCTTTTAAGGTTTTATTTTGTCTATGCATCTGTAAATATAGGTAATTAAAGGCAAGGTAAACAAAAAAATTCTTATTGTAATATTCGGTTTAATAGAAAAGAGTTGGATTTATCGTCATTGTTTCACACAAGACAGCAGTTTAGCAGCTCTCATTAGGTAGTGGGAAAATAATGGTCATGGTATGGTGAACAACCGATGAGAAATATGATCCAAACGGAATATAAAGATCTCTCTCCAGCACCTGGACAGACTATATTCAAATCTTCTGAACTCCTAGAGACTTCAAAGACACGTTAAAACTTATTCAATGGATAAAAAAGTGGATTTTACATCACAGGTCCCCTTTAAAGGCCTGGACCTTTTTCTGGATGGTAGTGCAGAGAAAAGAATGTTGCGATAACGCTGGCTTTCTTTTGGAGCCTGCAGATGTGAATGTCTGTCAGCGAGGGCAGCTGTGATCCATTAATGCTTTCCGATGGCCTCCCCACCCGCTGCAAGTTCGTCCACTAAACGTTGAGATTGGGTTTATCTTGCATTAAATCTGCCCGGATCAGCCGCCTGTTTTTCTGACACCGACATTAAAAAGTTCTGTAAGATTTTGCCAAGTTAATTGTGGAACAAAAATGTTTCTTTCACAGAAAATAAGGGAGCTCTGCTGGTGGTTCTGTCCTCCCAGACTGGAGTCGTCAAAGATGCCATTGAGGAAATGGAACAGGTGAGCACTTGCACACTTTCTGAAACTTGATTTTTTTGTCCTCATCACAAAGACAGCCTCGTATTTTATGTGGTCTTTTCTTGCTGCGTCGTTCCTGTTTAGACTTAAGCTTGCTTCATGCGCCATGAGAACAGAGAACTTTGTTGTTGCAGTTGCGAGAACATGAAATACATTAATTTTGGCTCTGTCTGTTCATGCAAGATGAGACGTAGTGGGACGGCACGACTACAGTGTTGAGTTCGACAGACGCCTGAGACGTCTCCGCTTTTTCGACCTAAACACGGCCATCTAAATCCTGTCCAACCACTGGAAATAAATTAATTTGTTTTCTCAGCCCCTGAGACGGGTCTGAGAAAACAAAATGCCGTCATTCGCAGCGGGAGCGAGAACAAATGTATATAGCGGCCATTAGACAGACTTTATCGTCATTCAGCTGCACATTCACTGTGTACGTTTTAGGGCATTTTCAATTTAATCGCAACTTTAAAAAAACGCAATTTCCAAATCACAGAGGTCTGCAATTTTTGGCTATGTTGGATAATTTACTAAAAAAAATAAAATAAAGTGAAAATGAAGTGAAATGTAACAATTAGGGAATTAGACGCGTCCTTTAGGTGTCGGTAAAACGTTTAAAGAGGGTTTACCTCCACATGGAAGGGAAAACAGTTGTAGCAGTGAGATAATCTAATTGTATTACTTGTTTTAGAGTTTATATAATCATACTGTTTTACCAGAAACTTTCAGGAATCTCACCACAGCATTAAGTCCTGGTCAATCAGTTTAATACATAGACTTGTTTGTTGGTTGCACTTTATGTTCAACAAGGATTGATGTCTAAATCAATTAAAAGCTGTTCTCTTGAATAATATTCTGATTAATAGAATCATTAAAAGTTCTTGTTTTAAATAGTCCTTGTTTACAAACATCTTTATTTAGAGGCCATTTTTGTTGCTTGTGGTTAACGCAGAGAAAAGTCAAAATTGCAATTTTGGTTGAAATATATTGTAGGCAGAACGTAATAATTTCTGCTCCGAGTTTAGATGCTGTGGGTCTTTTGGCAACTAATCTGCACAGCGAGGAAACAAATTGATTTTTTGTTTGTATATGTTTTCAAAAAGACATAATAAACTGAAAAAAAAATTGCATTAAATTGCAATATTAAGATAGAAAATCGCAATTAGATTATTTTCCAGAATCATTCAGTACGTTGAGCTGTTTAGGTATAGAACCAGCGAATCGTAGCTTCTTATCTCCATTGGGCTGTAGCACCACCCGTGTTTTATATACAGGACACTGGATTTGTTGCTTAAAGTCAGTAACTCCTATTGCCTTGTGCACTTTAACGAACGCGCAGGCGTTATCTGAAGCCCAGGATCCGTTCAACGACGTACTGGACGACGACCAGGACGAAGACAACCGTCGAGGCAACCAGGACACGTACTGGTCGGAGAGGGACCGGCAGGTGATCAGTCCGTGTCGGGGCTTAATGAAAGCGGCCGCAGCGTGTATGAGGAAACTCACGGCAGCCGTCAAAGCCAACGGGGACGTCGCTGGACCTCAGAACGTTGCCCAGCTGGACGATCTGGCAGACATCAGCAGGGAACTCAGCCCCAGGTGAACGGGCAACGTTGTTGTTTCTGCTGTATTTTAGCCGATGAATGGAAAAAAGGAAACGCAACCAAACCAAACTAAAACAAAAGGTTACTGATGATGTATTTGTCTTGACTGAATAGACTCCTGTCGTTTAAAATCGAAGATGGAGATGCCTGCAGCTGCAACTTTTTTGGACTCTTTGTTGTTTTAAATGTTAACTTTCCTCATTATGACTGCAACTGTTTTTTAAGCTGTTCACTCCCATGAAGATGGCTCTCTGAACGCTGATGTTTTCCTTCTTAGTGTTGACGATCTGGCCCTCTGTCTCTACCCACCCATGGACTACAGTGGAGTGGAAAACAACGTAAGAAAACCCCCCGCGTCGTTTCTGCTCAGAAACGGCCGGCTGTAGGAAAGTGTTGCTAATCTGAAAGTTATTTCAAAGCTAATTGTTTAGATTACTTCTGTTGACTTTTAGACTGCTTTTAGATTGTAGCAGGTTATGCGAAGGGAAAAAAAACAAATATTCTATTCTTCTACCATCAAACATTTTTGTGCCAAATGTGAGTAAATTTTCCATTTGGTGAGTAAATTTCAGGGGGCTAGCTGCCACATGGTGAGTTAATGTTTGCACCAAATAAGTCGTGCTTTTTAGTCATATTTGCACGTGACGTGACGCCCACAGAAACTACCACATGTACGTTTGCTAACTAGCATTTAGCTCAGGCTAATTAAGTAGCGGGATTACGTGGAGATATTTAGCAGGAGTGAGTGGTGGTCTTTCAGGGGAGTTATTTGACAGCAACGGATAGATGATGTAAGGCCGTGTGACAAGTAAACTTTATTTATATAGCACCTTTCACAGCGGGATAAAAACCACAAAGTTTAAGTTTATCATGCACTGTGCATAGCAGTGCCATTAGTTAATTAATGGAAAACGGCTTGGTAACGTTAACGCTGAAAAAAACTTTGCCACTAGGGCTGTTGAAGTTAACACGTATATGAATTAACGTCATTTCATTTTGACGTAGTTGATGTTTTTTAGGCGTAATTAACAAACATGCTTCTGTGCCTTTTGGACTTTGTTTGCGCTGTAGTTGGAACTTTATTTAATTTTTTTTTTTCAACGTTTTTCCTCCGTTGCTTAAAAGTTGAGGGGCGCTGCTTGGTGCCCTCAGAGCAGCTGACAGGGAGACAAACGGAAACAAACTTTGGAGGATTTTACTGCTGCAGACAACAGAAAAATTTTGCCAAGCATATTTTCCTATGCAATTATTTACTTCTGAAGCGACAGTAAACTGTGAACAAATGAAATAAATAAATGCAAAAGCAACAAAGGCTTAAGAAATAATCCCACTTTAAGCGTGTTAAATCTGTCCTAATTCAAGAAACAGTGGCTCTGAGCAACAGTGTTGAAGTCTGGTAATCTAAAATATGTTCTGTCGACTTTTAAGATTTCTGGTTTTGATAAACCTTTTTCCTAATGAATTGTTCTCAGGAAATGGTGGTGGTCATACGGGTCAGTTTCCTCTGTAAAGTCAAACATTTATGATGTTTTTAGGGGTTTGCATCAAACAAGTACAACATTTACACGGGCAACCTAAATGTCTCACAACGCCCCTGCACATATCTAATTAAGATTAAACCAAGTATTAAGAATTCCTATTAAATCTAAATAATGATAAAAAGCTTGGAAATCGCCATTGTTGGTATTTAAGGCGTTAACACAAAAGAGCACTAATTTGACTTTGGGTTATTTTTATTTTAAAGAACATTAAACATTTTCTTTTTCTCTGTAGGTGTCTAAACTGGCAGCACTTTTGAAGAGATTTTTGGAAATTATCAGGTGAGAATAATCTGCAGCAGCGTTTCAAGAAAATGGGTAATTGCAATACTTGCAGGAAATTTAAATGGGCATATTGATTACCATTAACCCACATTTTACCATTATGCAACATCCTTCCCACTCTTACCAGTTGTGGTGGAAATGTCCCTCCAAATATTTGTGTCCAAGCAGTCTTGTATGATCGCATTATATGGCACGCATATACAGTCGTTTTCAAGAAATTAGATTATTGAAAAATTCATTTATTTCAGTAACACAATTCACAAAGGGAAACAGATTATATAGATTAACACAGATTGATGACGTTTTAAAGCCTTTATTTCTGTTAATTATGAATTTTTCTACATCCAGCTAATAAAAACACCACATTTAAGATTAGAATATTGCATCAGACCAATAAAAAAGTAAGATTTTTCATACAGAAAAGTTTTTTTTCCCCCAAAAGATACTTTTTATCTCTCAAACAGGCTTCTTAGAAATTCATATTGTAATTAATTGAATATTACTGTAGTCTTACAACAATTATGATTCCTTATGTTGTGTAGCTCTAGTTAGAACCAATGACCTGTTTTCAGGCTTTTGTTAAATTACTCGTCGTAGGAAATCAGTGAGAATAGTTTTTGTCCATGAGCCAACGGATGATGCAGCTGTAATTTACAGAACACAGGGTGTGTAACAGGGAAGTAACACACCCCCTGATGGGTTGATAATGGGACTGGTGTTGGGTGTTTATTCTGCTGCAGGGAGGTGTTGAGTAATTATACCTCCTGGCTATGGTATTTATATTGCTAACGAAAGGTTTCCCCCCTTACAGATTTCTTCTTTATTTGCATTTTGATGTTTCAGATCACAAAACATTTTAGTTTTGAATAAAGTTAACCAGTGTAAATGTAAGAAAAAGTTTTCAAATGATGACTTGTTATCAGTGTATCAACCCTCCAGACCACTAAGCCTAGTCCGCATACCTAGAACCAGAACCGAACACGGAGAACCAACATTTAGTTCCTGTGCTCCACTAATGTTGAAGTTTGTAGTCCATTTTGTCTTATATCTAGATCTGCTGCCACTATTCCACTGCACTGTACTTTCTCCTGTAATGTTTTCTTTGTTCTGTTTATTCACAGCACTTTGAATTGTCTTGTTACTGAAATGCACTACACAAGTAAACCTGCCTAGCTTTGCCTTGACTAAACCCTCCAGGTCCCAACCACCGTATTTGTTTGGATTATAAAGTGCACTTAAAATCCTAAATCTTCTCAACAATTGATGGTGCGCCTTATATATGATCACTGTTGTGCTTACTGCCTGATTTTATGTGACACAATGTGCTCAAAAATCAGTTAAAACGTGTAAGTACGACTTACGCTCAATGGATATTCTGAGCATTACGGTACACTGTTATCGGACCCCTGAGCTGTCTACAAGACTGCCTGACTGTAATATGTAAACTAGAAGTGCATTCATGTAAGGCAGCCTGGAGTACGTGCTAGCAACAATAAACCTAGTAAGTTAATTCAATATAAAACTTAAACTTATTTTGGCCTTATTTATGTTAGAAACAGGGCAGTGTAGTCCAACTACTCTGTCCTCTCAGCAGAGATGGATAGAGAGCTGTGGACATGAAGGAGTGATATTATACACTTGGGAAGAATATTTAATGCGCCTTATGGTCCAAAATACGGTAGCCACATCTACGCTGGTTGATTAGAATCGTATTTTCAGTTCAATGTTTGGTTTCATTTAATCTGACATTCAGTTGATTTGTTTGTGGTAAATGTTGCCTTTTTTTTTTTTTTTTTTTGCTCCTTGTCTGCAGATCCAGCCACGTGTGTGGGGAGTCAGAACTGACTTGGGTTCAGTTCTTAGAAGGAGCCGTTGACCACAACCTTCAGAAAGCCAAAGTGCTTATTGAGATGGACAGCTAGCTAATTATTTTTGTAAAAGGAGAAGGACGACTTTTCCTGCTATGATTTGAAGATGCGCTGATGGCCACATTTGCAGACCAGATAATTTTTTATTTTATTTTTGATTAGTGTAAAACTGACTGGACACCAAGAAAAGGGAATAAGAAATTGCTTTGACTGTGAGAGAAAAAACACATATATAAAAGTTGGACATACATTTTGTTGGTATAATATCCAGTTTATGATTTGTTCACCGCTGGCAATTCCTTTGTTGGACCTGGCGTGTGACATAAGTAAATATTTATCTGTTTATTAAATAAAGCCAAAGTATTTGCTTTCTTTGCAACTTGTGCATCATGTCTTGTTATATGAGAGTTATAAACGACTTTCCAAGCAGGAAGTGATTTACTGCAGTCCAGAAATGTCCAGCAGAACCAGAACCAGGCTCAGTGTGAACGCTCATCTGCCTCGACCCACTGGGGCTTAGAGAAGACAGAGCAGAGACACAGAAAGCACAGAAGATCACATTGACCCAGGAGTACTTTCTATGTTAGATGGTAATAGTGGATGATCTGCCTCCCCTGATGATGTCACAGCTAACAGAACGCCAGACCAGGTGTACCTACTATGAAGAAAAAATGAAAGAAAACAAAAAGTTAAAAGCTGAAATGACAACAAGCAATGCAGATTAGAGAGAGAACTCAGCAGATTGAGAGAAATAGGCCCTTTCTTAAAATGTTTATGTTGTGTATAAAATTTTGTATGAACTAAGATTAAAAAATCCAAAGATCTAAAATGTTGGCTTCAGAATTAGAACATTTGGTCCTAATAAACAGAGACAAGACTATGTCCCGACCCCACCTCTACCCTCAACCCAATATTTGTGGTTACACGCGAAATAAGATAATAGGCAACAGATTAAGACCAGAAAATTCATCTTATTCACTTGTTTATGTTAATCATATGATTAAATATATATTTATTTTATTTTTTCTACACTATACATTGTTAGCTAAAGTAAACCTTTCTTTCAGAAGTCTGAATGTATCCCCTACTTTATCAGTAGTCTTGCTAGCTTTATGAGTTTTTTGTATGAATTTAATTGATTGTAAAGATGTACATTTTAGTTTATTACCTTCAGTCCCCCATGTAAATGACAGAGCAACATCCCCTGCAACTGCCATGATTGACAAATATTGTGTTCTGGTTCAAACCCTGACTGATAATGGCTGATTCTTGCTGTATTATTTCTTCCTTCCTTTACTCCATGGCTAAAATGTCAATTTTACGATGTTTCTGAAACTCTTTTTTTCTTTAGATTAACAATGATGTCCTAGAGGGAAATTGGTCAAATGATTATAGATATGGTAAACCACCAACTCACTGGAGTGGCAGCTATGCCATCCTCAAACAGTGGTATGCCTCCCTCTGCAGCAGGGTCAAGTACGGACAGTGCTGGGTGTTTGCCGGTGTTATGTGTTCAGGTGAGGTTCATTATTTATTCCTTCAACAACTTTAACAGTAAATGTGTGTGGGTAAATCTGTTTTTTAGGGCGGGTGTGTACATAAAATTTAAGATATAAAGCTATGGGCAGGCATCTGTGTTGTTGGAGGCTGCTCTGTTCTCAGTGGCAGTGAAGCAGGATATAGTGAAGGGTGTTTTTCAGCATCACGACAAATCAAAAGACACTTGTTATTATTATGTAAACATGGTTAATACGAGTTGGTTGTTAGCTTTTTTTGGAAAGTGGGGGTGAGTGTGGGGGTTTTGTTTCTTGCCATTTTCAATCTTTCTGCGTCTACTAGTTGATAGTTACTTAATCTCATGCTACTGCATTGCTGACTCTGCATTGATGGAGATTCACTCAGCTCATCAGGACATAATGCTTCAAATGGCTTTTACATAAAATTGGTGGCAAGAGGTGCTTGGATCCTGGAGATGCTGCAAGTTTCCGGCTTTGAATCCCACAGACTGCCACTCTGGGTCCCTGAGCAAGACCCTTAGCTCCAGAATGCTCCCCAGGCAGCCCTCTGCTCCCTGGGGGATGGATTAAACGTAGAGGGTGACTTTCTCTGGAATGTATGTTACAACGACAAATTAAGATGATTATTATTCTTAAAACTAACAGCACTGAAATCTATTTTTATTTAATTCAAATGATAATTGTTTGGCCACTAGAGGGCACTAAAAGAGTGAATAAAACACGCAATGGTTGTCATACAAGAAAGAAAGAAAGAAAGAAAGAACAAAAAATATTGTTTCATTTGTAAACTGATCTTTTATTTACTTGTTTAAAGATGATACTAAAATTAAGAAAATGTTCACATAAACACTAAATACAACTATAACACTAAAGTATACATAGTGCAGAGCAACAAGACTAGTTTTTTTTTTATTTGGTTTCAGTGATGCGCCTGCTGGGAATCCCCTGCCGTGTGGTCACCAACTTCCAGTCTGCACATGACACCAACCAGAACTTAATCATAGACAACTACTATGATGAATATGGAATTAAAGACAAAGCTACCCGTGACAGCATCTGGTAAAATCCTAAATATTCTTCTTTGCATATGTATATAGACTGAAGTCCTGCTCAAATCTGTTTAAGAATTGGCTACTTTAGCTAACTGGGAAATGGAAGTAAATAAAATGTGTGACCTGTCTTTTGTTTTAAATAAATGCCTACTGGGGGTCAGTTATTTGTGCTTTATAGATACAGCTCCTCTGCTTCTCAGATGGTGCTGCTGCATCTGTTTGCAGGCGTTAGAGACAAAACTATTGCACCAACAGTGGTGGGGTTGCAAGGTATAAATGTATTGTTTGCCCATATGAATATTCTTTATTTTTTTTTATTTTTTTAGAGTTTTAGTTGTTTATTGTTCTGAAACATTTAGGCCATTACATAACCTATGCAGCGTAACATATATATAGTATAACATAAGTATTAAACTTAAAACCAACCAAGAGCCACGTGTAGTGGTGTTGTTTTTGAACATTTGGGTCTAATTGTACAGCTCTTTCTTCTATTTTATAGAAATCTCCAGGGCTAGATTATTAAACATTATTTAGAGTGAAAATATAGAGGTGTTACAGTTCGGTAGAATCTGTATCACCTTCTTCAACGACTGTTTTGGGCCCATGAAGTGGTTATCAGCTTCTATGCTGGGTTGTATTTAAAGGAACTTCCACGTCTGGGTAGAGGGATGGATGAGGCGACCAGATCTGGCAGATGATGGCAGATATGATGGCTGGCAGGTTCTAGATGCAACTCCACAGGAAAAGAGTGAAGGTATGGTACTTTTTCTTAAGAAATCTTTTAATTGTCAAAGTTTATGTGATAATTACTTAATTAAACCTAGTCAAGTCGCTTCGAGCAGCACGGGACAGGCAGAAGAGCTGCGCGTTTGGAACTTCTGTAATAGTCCATTTAATTTTCCAGTCTGCTGTTTTTTAAGCTCACACTTATGACACAATGACAAAATATGCCAACATCCTCAGGTTGTAAATTGGAAATGAAAGAAAAATATCTTCAGTGAGTCTTGAAAATTATTGATTAAGAGTTTAAAACGTTTGCACAGTCCAGTTCAATTCAGTTCAATTCAATTTAATTCAATTCAATTCAATTCAATTTTATTTATATAGCGCCAATTTATGAAACATGTAATCTCAAGGCACTTTAAAAAGTCAAATTCAATCATATTATACAGATTGGGTCAGATTATACAGATTGGTCATAAATATCTATTGTCCTAACTGTAATGGTCATTTTAATTTATATTTTTGTTTTGTCATGTTGGGATAATGGCAAGGCACTTTGCCATTATTACATTTTCAATTAAATTTTACTTAGATAGAGTCAATTCACAACACAGGTAATCTAAAGGCACTTTATGAAGTTGAATTCAAACAAATCATACAAATTGGTCAAAACGTTTCCTATCTAAGGAAATGTAGTAGATTGCATTGAGTCTTGACAAGCACCATTCACTCCTCATGAAACATCGTAGAGCCACAGTGGACAGTCGTCTGCATTGTCGATGGTTTTGCAGCAATCCCTCATACTAAGCATGCATGAAGCGACAGCGGAGAGGAAAACTCCCCTTTAACAGGGAGGAGAACCTCCAGCAGAACTAAGCTTAGTGTGAAGCTGCAGAGAGGTGTGTTAAACTACGGCTTTGTTTCTTGGTCTGGACCCTGGGTTGTCAACATTTTAGGGAACTAATAAATCTGCACCATCAAAAGTGGGATGTATGCCATCTCTCTGGATCAGACCAGATTTCCCCCAAAAAGTTCAATATAGCATTTTATTATGGTCCCTGGTGTCTCTAAATCCCAGGTTTCTGACTATGGAGCTGCCAATTACCAGAGTCGGCTTCTAAGCGGGCGTAACACTGAGTGGGGGAAATCTGTTAGAAGCACAGACGGATCTAGTAGTGAACTTGGGGCTGGAATCTAGAGCTCTGCTTCCTGCGTATTGTCACCCAGCCACCTAGTTATCCGGCTGCTCGGGTGCTGCTGGAGGACCGCTACGTGAAGCTAATCTCTGTGGCTGCACACTAGCTAAGGAGCGGCTCTCTGCTGTTTTTTCAACAGCAGGGAGCCGGGTCTTCTATTCTGACAGCCTCGCCTCCAAAGCTATAAAAACACTACATTGATTACATGCACTCTTATCACTAAGGGAGACCGAGGAATAACCAAACATCAGACACAGAGAGCAGGAGAGAGGGGGAGACTTAGACAGAGACGGAGAAGCTGATGGAATGATAGGGGACAAAGCCATAGTAAAGCTAAAGCTAGACTTAGCTAGCGACCTTTTACAACACTGAGAAAAGCAAACCATGTGAAAGTTCCTCGTGTTTAGTTAGGTGCAGCAAGAGAGAATGTGTTTTAAATGTGCTTATGTGTTAGAAACAGAGAGATGTCACAGCAAATATAATTAAGATAAAATCTAGAGACTCTGGAACACCAAACCACCATTCTCATTCACTTGCCACATGTCTGTCTGTTAAAGAGCATACATTTATGAAATATGTTGTTTAAGCAACGTATTTCAGTATACAATGTTTTTCATGTGTCCTTCCTTTATCATAACAACATATCTGCCGTTTCTTGATCTGTTGTCTTAATTCTAATTCAAAGATCTAGCATTTTCGATTAAGTTATCATCTTTCCTGAACAGTGGTTTGTTAGAACGCAGATAACGTTTGTCATGGAAAAGTTGATAAACCTAATATGATAGTCCTTTGTCTGATTATGTTGGAATGCAGGAGTCCACACCTGTGAATGGTCAGGATGTGAACTTGAAGCTGGTGCTGAACAGTGACAGCATCGCTGCCAGGAAGCTGTTTATCAACATTAATGTCCAGGCCATGAGGTACACTGGCAAACCAGTAGCGAACATCCAGAATCAGGTTGTCGAGAAGGAACTGCTCCCTGGGAAAGGTGATTCTTCCACTCGTGATTTTTCTTTCCTTCGTGTAGAAGTTTTAAAACTATTAAGGGTTTCACAATGACTTTTAATCTGACTCTCTTTTTTTTTGTTGCCCTTCAGATTTGATCATCCCAATCCTTGTCCCATACTCGACCTACAATAAACGCATGGTACACTGTGAGAGCATGAATTTTTCAGCCTTGATCACAGACCTGCAGAATGAAGATAACATATACCTGGGAAGCAAATGTGTTGTGCTGAAAGACCCGCCAATGACTATCAGAGTAAGACTGTTGATTTTAAATCACCTTTTACCTTTATTTTTTCAAACTTCTTAGTCCATTTATCAAGAACTCTCTCCACTTGAGCAATTTCTTCAAGTTTTCCTTAAAAGAAAATCCTTTAAAAGTTATTCCATTTTATCTTGGATAACATTTTTAATTTCATCTTTGCTTCAGGTTTCTGACGAAGTAAGAGTGAAACAGGAAATGACTGTCGAAGTGGCTTTCACAAATCCAGTCAACGAGATCCTGAGAAATTGCACTCTGACTCTCTCTGGAACGGGCTTGTTTAAATGGGAGGAAATAGCCAGGTGAGTCTATGTGTCCTGATTTAACTGCAAGGCGGATGTTTAAAAGTTTACATTCTTTGATGCAGCTTCTCTGGCTTTGTGGACAAAACAGTCCTTTACCATGTAAGATACCTGATTTTCAGTGTGTGTTTGTGTTTCCTACAGACTTCCAGATCTGATGCCAAACAAAACATTACTTGTCAAATTGAACATTGTTCCCTACAAGAGCGGAAAAAAGACTTTACTGGTCGACTTTGACTGTGCCTCCTTCAGAGACATAAAGACCAGCTGCATTGTTCATGTCAAACCTTGAACTCTTCTGATGTACTTTTCCTCTGAATGCATTTAACGCAAACGCTGCGGCATTTATATCTGCTGAAGGCTTCAGAAATCATTGTAACAAGGGGTATTCTGTTAAATGGCAGTATGGACAAGGGATTATTTTTGTATATTTTATTTTTCTTACTAACTTTATACGTTTTCTACTTTTATAACTTGGATTTTTATGGGGAAAATCATAAAATCATGAAGAAGAATTTGTAAATATCTGAATACGTGTGTTTATATATATATATATATATATATATATATATATATATATATATATATATATATATATATGCACACACACACAATGTACTATTTCTATGTGTACAATTATTAATTTAGTGGAGAAACATAAGGGTATCTCTTACAATAACTCTTATTGACAAGCAGAAGTGAATATGATTCTTTCTTTTAACAAAAAAGGCTGAATTGTGAACAGTCACACTAATATGAATAATTCAATTCAATTCAATTCAATTTATTTATATAGCGCCAAATCATGAAACATGTCACACACTAATAGTATCCACCTTGTGTCAAAAGTTAATTTATGACCTTATGATTTATGACACCTGTCACCCCCCCCCCCCCACGGAAGTCCCGCCCCCTTCCGGAACCCCCCTCCTGAATTCTCACCCATCCCTCACTTCCTGACCCCCCTCCTCATTTTATGACACCTGTAACACCTGTCCCACTTCCTTCCTTCCTGACCCCCTCCCCTTTTTATGAGACCTCTCACCCCTATGTGAACCCCTTCCGGACCCCCCTTCCTGACCCCCCACCCTGCACACACACACACACACACGCGCACACACACACACACACACATTACTTCAAGTATTTATTTGCCAATTTATTTAATTATTCCTTAATGCATATGGGGTTGGTCAGGAAATGTGCTTATTGTAGGGTTACTTATTATCAAATGTGTAACTTTAGTTGTATAAACCTTCAGACTTCTAGTCTGCATTTGCAGGATAGGAATCTTTGCTCTTGACACTGAAGGGCTGTGGTTGATGACAATAAACAGATTATACACATAAATCTGTAGCTCATACAGAACAACGGAAAAGAAAAATGAGGCAAAATAAATAAATAAATAAAGCTTACAGCTTTAGGAAAGAAGCTGTTTTGAAGTCTGCTAATTTTTTATTTAATGTTCCTGAATCATTTCCCTGATGGGGGGACAACCAATGCATTGCCCAGGCGGGTGGGATCTGTAGCCATACGTCTGGCCCTTTTCTGGACCAGTGCAGTATAGACTATCTCGAGGTCCTGTAGACAGAATCCCAAAACCCCCTGTGCTGTCCTCACCACCCATGCTAAATCCTAGGTAGGAAATAAAATTTCCCAGGGACAAAGTTGCATTGTATGGGTAGATCCCAGGGTATATAAGTAACACATTTTCTTGATCTGTTGTCTTAATTTTAATTCAAAGATCTAGCATTTTTGATTAAGTTACATCTTTCCTGGACAGTGGTTTGTTAGAACGCAGATAACGTTTGTCATGGAAAGGTTGATAAACCTAATATGATAGTCCTTTGTCTGATTATGTAGGAATGCAGGAGTCCACACCTGTGAATGGTCAGGATGTGAAATTGAAGCTGGTGCTGAACAGTGACAGCATCGCTGCCAGGAAGCTGTTTATCAACATTAATGTCCAGACCATGAGGTACACTGGCAAACCAGTAGCGAACATCCAGAATCAGGTTGTCGAGAAGGAACTGCTCCCTGGGAAAGGTGATTCTTCCACTCGTGATTTTTCTTTCCTTTGCGTAGAAATTTTAAAACTATCAAGGGTTTCACAATGACTTTTAATCTGACTCTCTTTTTTTGTTGCCCTTCAGATTTGATCATCCCAATCCATGTCCAATACTCGACCTACAATAAACACATGGTACACTGTGAGAGCATGAATTTTTCAGCCTTGATCACAGACTTGCAGAATGAAGATAACATATACCTGGAAAATTAAAGTGTGGTGCTGAAAGACCCCCCAATGACCATCAGTGTAAGACTGTTGATTTTAAATCACCTTTTACCTTTATTTTTTCAAACTTCTTAGTCCATTTATCAAGAACTCTCTCCTCTTCATGTTCATTTAGAAATATGGAATTCCCAGATTTTCCTTAAAAATCTGGGAATTTTTAAGGAAAAAAATTTAAGGAAGAAAATCCTTTAAAAGTTTTTTTTTTTACTTGGGTAACATTTTTATTTCATCTTTGCTTCAGGTTTCTGACGAAGTCAGAGTGAACCAGGAAATGACTGTCGAAGTGGCTTTCACAAATCCAGTCAACGAGATCCTGAGAGACTGCACTCTGACTCTCTCTGGAACGGGCTTGTTTAAATGGGAGGAAATAGCCAGGTGAGTCTATGTATCCTGATTTAACTGCAAGGCGGATGTTTAAAAGTTTACATTCTTTAGACAAAACAGTCCTTTACCATGTGAGATACTTGACTTTCAGGGTGTGTTTGTGTTTCCTACAGACTTCCAGATCTGATGCCAAACAAGAAATTACATGTCAAAATGAGCACTGTTCCCTACAAGAGCGGAGAAAAGACTTTACTGGTCGACTTTGACTGTGCCTCCTTCAGAGACATCAAGACCAGCTGCATTGTTCATGTCAACCCTTAAACTTTACTGATGTAATTTTCCTCTGAATGCATTTAACGCAAACGCTGCGGCATTTACAGGGGTTGGACAATGAAACTGAAAAAGTTTCAGTTTCATTGTCACTTTTTCAAACTGAAAAAGTGTGCTATTTTTATGTGTACAGTTGTTAACTTACTGGGGAAACATAAGGGTCTCAGATACAATAAATTTTATTGAGACGCAGAAGTTACTTTGATCGTTTCTTTTAACAAAAAGGCTGAATTGTAAACATTCATAATCTGAATAGTACTTTATATTTGCTACACATTGAATAAATGTTCTCAAATTTACTGTTAGAGATTTTTCAGTGTGAGGAAAGGCAAGTTTATTTGTTGCACATTTCTGTAACATGACAATTCAAAGGGCTTTACAAGAATAGAACATAAATAAAGAAAACATACAGAGGAAATTACACTGCAGTTGCAGTACGTCAAAATAAGTTAATGTAATTTTAGTGTATTCGTGTGTGTGTGTGTGTGTGTGTGTTTGTCTGTGAACTGTGATAGCACTTGCAGCATATTGCTCTGTTCAAGGTCTCAGATGTTAGATGTCAAAACTGACACTGACTGACCATTAAAATGATCAGTCAGTGTGTCAGTCAGCGCGCGCTAACTGCAGCAGCAGTCTGTCATATGGCATGTTGCTGCTCCCCCTCTCCTCTCGTACATGGCTCAGCGGCGCCAGCCAATCAGCACGCAGGCTCAGCCTGGCCCGCCCACTAAGCTCTATCTCCACTCAACACACAAACAACCGCGCTGCTGCTGGTCAAACTCAGAGAGAGAGAGAAACCACAGCAGCGGTTAAACATGAAGAGGGAAAGTAACGCCGTTTGGCTCTATTTTAATACCGTAAATGAAATCAAGTTTTATGTTTTGTAAAAAGCCGGTTAAATTCAGTGGAAACACAACAAATTTATCTAAGCATGTGAAAAACTATGAGCAAGAAAACGGCGAGCGACAGAAACAGAAGAGAGGAGACGAACTTCTCTCATTGCCCCGACAGACCAGACCCACAGACTGACGTCACTGACTGAGGCGTTTCAGTCCTCCAGAAAACATCCAGGTAGATCAGAGTGGTCATCTTCAGCAGCACTTCATGTTAACTTTCAAAGTAGATATTATCTATCGTATGTTACTGGAGTCCACACAGAAAATGTAATTAAGACCTTGAAAGAACCCAGTACATATATCCTATTAAAAAGTGTTATTTAAAATAAGATAACATTAGCAAATGCAGCATTAGCTAATGTTATCTGATCTTAAATAAGGGGACAAATAAAGCATTAGTAATGCTTTATTTATCCCACGACGGGGAAATTTATGGGATTAAAGCAACAGGCAGGTGCACACAATACAGACAAAATTACATAAGTTTGAAATATATAAGAGGTGGATTAGGAAAAAAACACTGAACATAACTATATTATTATTATTTAATTGTAATAATAAAATAAAAATCACAAAACCCGAAAGGTCAACAGTTTCATGATACATCAAGCTTAGGGACTGCGTGTTCATATTTGTTTGTGTAAGGTTGAGATGGGACTGCACATGAAAACATTAGCCAGACTACTAACACAAAAAAGACACAATCAAAACCGTCTGATAATTTTATTAACCAGTGAAAATTACTCAAAAATAGTCCAAACAGCTTGAATATATTTTTTTTCTTCCTACTTAGGGAAAGTCTATTTCTTAGAAGGGCTGAAAAGAGATAAAAAAAACTCATGTTTAACCAGTTCTGCTCACTTTTGTGGTGCATTTGTATCCTAAAGAAATTATATAAAACTTCAGATATTTAACTAACTAGATATGAACATGCACGGACAAACCTTATAAAGCATATATTGTAGCAGAAATGGTAAATGGCTTGTACATGTATAGCACTTTAACTTGTCTGACGACCCCCAAAGCGCTTCACACACAGCAAAGTGTATATGGTTGAGGCAAATTGTAGTTCTATGAATATTCCTCTGCATCAAACTACATAATGTCTAGGCCATATCTTTTCTTAAACAAGGAGAGATAGAGGGATATTTTAACCGCTTTGGCTCCACTCCCCTCCTAGAAGGAGCAGGAAGCCATAGCTCCTACACAGTGCAGCTGCATTAATGACACTATTGTACATGATGATTGTACAATAGTGTGTACAATAATGATTGTACAATGTGCACTATTGTACATGATTGAGGGACAACTCCCTCCAGACTAATATGCAAATCTGTTACTTGCAGATTCATGTTTCTGATTCTTTAGCTGGAAAGGCCAGGAGAGGGACTACAGTGAAATATTGCACTACTGTCTAACTCACAGTACTGTAGCAACAGGCCCAACAAAACCTTTCATACTCAGGGCAACTATGTAGGAGGGCCCCATCCTCAAAGTTTGCCTAATACTTCACCTCTGGATGACTCTTTTACAAAATGTTTTTCTTATGAGGCAATAAATGTATTAGTAATAAACTAGGGCAATTGATGTAATCAGTGTTTAGACGTGGGTTTTGTGACCTCCTGGTTATACCATCATTGTGCTCTTGGAGTAATTTTGGGTGACCAGTCCGTCCTGGGAAGTTTATTTGCAAAGTGTGACTTATGGCTCTCGTTTTGGTTCACTGGTGTCCAAAGGTTTAGATAATGCCTTTCTAACCCTTTTCAGCCTGATAAATACATATATGAAGCACTACGTTCTTCTAGTTTAAAAAAAAAAAAGATATCTTGCTTTGTGCCTGTGCAGTTTCTCAGTAATCTGCGTCATGGCAACAGCAAACAGGCTTAAATCGGAGGCAATCTGATTTTCTCTGTTTTTCAGAGAAATTTTGACACTTGTCCAGGAGTCTGGCAGCTCACATTTGTGCTAACAACAGTTGGAATGCTGCTGTTTGTAAGAACAAGGAGGCTCATCCTCCTAGGTGCATTCCAAGTCAGATGCAGACCCATAATCCACCTGTTACCCGTCATGCGATGTTGCTTTTTGTGATGTTTCATCCGCCCGTCACTGAGGTTCTGTTTAAATTATTTATCATAACAGAAGCTCAGGATAGCTTGTGTTTGGGTTGTGAATCTGAGCATTGCTTTCTAAAACAATTTGTTTAATCCTAGCTAATTCTAAATTTATTAGGGAGGGAAATTACATTCATCCAGATGCCCACACTAGTATGTTTTCTCGTGCCGGTTAAAAGAAGACCTACTGCATCCTAAACAGTCTCTGATCAATGCAGAACTATGAAAAAAGTATCTTTGTTTCATTTAAAAAAGGTGAAAAGTCCAATTTAGACCAGTTTGAAAGCAGGTAGTGCAACCTGAGGGAAATTCGTAATTTACGGTCAACATTGAATATATTGCTACATTTGCTTGTGCAGTTGCTTGAACATGTTGGTTGTGATGTAACTAAAGTTTTTACTTGGCACAGAGCTCTTATTACATGTGTCATACAAACATTCATCCTGACACTCATCCTGGCACTGAAATCTAACGGCTTGGCTTTCACTGAGGCCTCAGGCCTGTAGATAAAGATCTTCTCAGTAATTAATTAATTCCAGTGAAATCTTTTCACTCTGAATGTTTGTATGACACATGTAATAAGAGCTCTGTTCCAAGTAAAAACTTTAATATATATATATATATATATATATATATATATATATATATATATATATATATATATATATATATATGAATCCGATTTTATAATGGGGGTTTTATACCAAAGTGGTCTCCAAGGCCACTTGAGTGATCTTTCTTTCCTTTCCACACCTGAAAAGAAAGAAAGAACTTCTTTCTTTCAGGCGGAGAAGTTGAAGTTTCAAAAAATGTAGTGTAAATTTAATCTGTTAAAAATTGTAATTTAAAAACTATATATGTATAAATTTCAGTAGCTTTCTTAAAATGTTTACCACTGTAAGTAAAATCCTTGCATAAAAAGTCTGTTTTTTTTAATTCTTTCACAATAAGCATTCGTCAGATAAGAGTAATGCTGTAGGGTGTGACAAGCGCCTTTAAAAGTGGCTCCTGGAGAGTCACCTCTTAGTTGAGTTCCAGCTCAAGAGATTTCAACTGCTTCATCGTCTCAAGAGGAAAAGCCGTGCAGAGCGACAACGATGCTACTTTCCTGGTCTAATGACTACAGAAACTACAATGACCTCGGCTGGTCTTGTGGCTACGGCAGGGTCAATAATCACCACTATTCAGGTACAGTTAAAAAAAACTATTGCCTGTGAAAAACGTATTTTATGTTGTTGAATTAGAACCTTTATAAAGTTATCTTTGTCAGACATAAAAAATTATATAGATCACAATCGAGTTGTAAACCAGTTTTATTTGTGTATTATTTTTTGTGTATCATTTTACTAAGAACATCATCTGTGAAGATTTTTTTCTCACAGTATCAAGTTAAAATAAATCCCTTTTTAAAACATTTATTTTTCTTTTCTCTGTTTTTAAACTTTGGTCGGTTAAATTACAACTTAAACTTTTTTTCAGCTTTTAGGGAAGTGGACCTCCACTGTCAGACCAACAACAACAAGCACCACACCAGTGAAATCTCAGTGAAGCAGCTGATTGTGAGACGAGGCCAGCCGTTCAACATAACCCTTAAAATGGCAAAACCTTTCAACCCTGACTCTGATCAGCTCATCATGAAAGCTGAGACAGGTTGGCATCTTTAGGAATTATTTGTTTTTCTCTTTCAAATGTGTCTGAAATGCACAATTTATTTGATTGTGAAGTTTTCACAGGTTTTGACAGGTTATTTAGACAGTTTGTACCTAATGAGTCAATAAGCTAAATTTTTGAAATGTTACAATTAATACAAATGAATTGATCTGAGCACACATATTTCTGCTTCCTTTTTGCAGGAAAATATCCATCTGAGAAGCAAGGGACCATGTCTCTGTTTGGTGTTCCAGACAAAGTGGAATGTTCATTTTCTGCTAAGGCGGTCTGGAAGGCAGAGTTTCAGAAAAACAGCGTTCCTGAACCAACAATCTTGGCTCTCACTATAACTCCTCCTGCTGACACTCCTATAGGGGAGTACAAGCTATCGGCACAACTTCGGGCTGAAGAAAAGGAGTTAGCAAAACTTTCGGTGCTCTTCAACCCTTGGTGTTCCGGTAGGTTTGCCGCCATCTCTGTGTCCAACACATTTTGCATCAATCCATCAACAAAAACTAAAGTGATAGCTCATTTTAATTTTTTGATTTATATAAGGTTCTTATGTCTAGGTAGTAACATGCAGCAGTCAAGATGTTATAATATTTTTCTCTACAGAAAATGTAAATTGTAGTTATTTTTACAGATAAGATAATGAGTGCAAATAAAAACCACACACAACCCCACTTCAAGAAAATCTGACCCTGAACAACATGTTGACATTCTTTTATATGTATGACTGCCTTATCTATATATTTTCATATTTAAATTTTCTCTCCGTGTAGATGACTGGGTGTTTCTGCCTAACGAGGAAGAGAGAGAAGAGTATGTTATGAACGAACATGGAATAATCTATACCGGAGCTGATCACTGCATCTCAAAACGTTTCTGGGACTTTGGACAGGTACAAAAACACCAAAAACATAAACATAATAAAACACACAACCTGTTGCATTCCTTTCTTAAAATGGAAAATATATGTTCTATTAAAAATGTGAAAATACTCTAACAAACTCACTATTATTGCAAATGCTTTCATACTTAACCAATCGCTGCGTATAAGACACCGTTTAAGAATAGTTTCTCTTTCCACCCAGTTTGAAGAGGACATGGTGCAAATATGTCTGAAGATACTTGACCTCAACGTCAAACACAAGCGGGACCCAGCAGATGACGTTTCTGCCCGCTGTAACCCCATCTATGTCAGCCGTGTGATTAGCAATATGGTAGGCCATGCTTTTTAAGTTTTATAAAATGTTGTATGAACTAAGATTCAGAAATCCAAAGATCTAAAATGTTGGGTTCCAGAATTAGAAAATTTGGTCGTAATGAACAAAGACAAGTATATGTTCTGACTCCACCTCTCCTCTCAACCCAATATTTGTGGTTACATGGGAAATAGGATAATAGGCAACAGATAAAGACCAGAAAATTAATCTTATTCAAATGCGATTAAATGCATACTTAGTCATTTTTCTACCCTATACATTGTTAGCTAAAGTAAATATTTCTTTCAGAAGTGTAAATGTATCCCCTACTTAATCAGTAGTCTTGCTAGCCTTATCAGTTTTTTGTATGAATTCAATTGCTAGTAAAGATGTACATTTTAGCTTATTACCTTCAGTCCCCCATGTAAATGACGGAGCAATATCCCCTGCAACTGCCATGAATGACAAATATTGTGTTCTGGTCCAAACCCTGACTGATGATGGCTGATTCTTGCTGTATTATTTCTTCCTTCCTTTACTCCATAGCAGGGGTGCCAAAATGTCAATTTTACAGTTTCTAAAACTACAAAAAAAAAACTTTGTTTTTTTCCTTTCTTTTTTTCTTTAGATTAACAATGGCATCCTAGAGGGAAATTGGTCAAATGATTATAGATATGGTAAACCACCAACTCACTGGAGTGGCAGCTATGCCATCCTCAAACAGTGGTATGCCTCCCTCTGCAGCAGGGTCAAGTACGGACAGTGCTGGGTGTTTGCCGGTGTTATGTGTTCAGGTGAGGTTCATTATTTATTCCTTCAACAACTTTAACAGTAAATGTGTGTGGGTAAATCTGTTTTTTAGGGCGGGTGTGTACATAAAATTTAAGATATAAAGCTATGGGCAGGCATCTGTGTTGTTGGAGGCTGCTCTGTTCTCAGTGGCAGTGAAGCAGGATATAGTGAAGGGTGTTTTTCAGCATCACGACAAATCAAAAGACACTTGTTATTATGTAAACATGGTTAATACGAGTTGGTTGTTAGCTTTTTTTGGAAAGTGGGGGTGAGTGTGGGGGTTTTGTTTCTTGCCATTTTCAATCTTTCTGCGTCTACTAGATGATAGTTACTTAATCTCATTGCTGACTCTGCATTGATGGAGATTCACTCAGCTCATCAGGCCATAATGCTTCAAATGGCTTTTACATAAAAGTGGTGGCAAGAGGTGCTTGCATCCTGGAGATGCTGCAAGTTTCCATCTGTGAATCCCACAGACTGCCACTCTGGGTCCCTGAGCAAGACCCTTAGCTCCAGAATGCTCCCCAGGCACTGCACAGTGGCCGCCCTCTGCTCCCTGAGGGATGGGTTAAACGTAGAGGGTGACTTTCTCTGGAATGTATGTTACAACGACAAATTAAGATGATTATTATTCTTAAAACTAACAGCATTGCAATCTATTTTTATTTATTCAGATGATAATTGTTTGGCCACTAGAGGGCACTAAAAGAGTGAATACAACACTCAATGCTTCTCATAAAAGAGAGAAAGAAAGAAAGAAAGAAAGAAAGAAAGAAAGAAAGAAAGAAAGAAAGAAAGAAAGAACAAAAAATATTGTTTCATTTGTAAAGTAGCTTATCTTTTAATTACTTGTTTAAAGATTTTACTGAAATTCAGAAAATGTTCACAAAACAAGACAAGTTTTTTTTTAATTTGGTTTCAGTGATGCGCCTGCTGGGAATCCCCTGCCGTGTGGTAACCAACTTCCAGTCTGCTCATGACACCAACCAGAACTTAATCATAGACAACTACTATGATGAATATGGAATTAAAGACAAAGCTACCCGTGACAGCATCTGGTAAAATCCTAAATATTCTGCTTTGCATATGTATATAGAATGACGTCCTGCTCAAATCTGTTTAAGAATTGGCTACTTTAGCTAACTGGGAAATGGAAGTAAATAAAATGTGTGACGTGTCTTTTGTTTTAAATAACTGCCTACTGGGGGTCAGTTATTTGTGCTTTATAGATACAGCTCCTCTGCTTCTCAGATGGTGCTGCTGCATCTGTTTGCAGGCGTTAGAGACAAAACTATTGCACCAACAGTGGCGGGGTTGCAAGGTATAAATGTATTGTTTGCCCAGATGAATATTCTTTATTTTCTTTTTTTTTTTTGGGGGGATTTTTAGTTGTTTATTGTTCTGAAACATTTAGGCCATTACATAACCTATGCAGCGTAACATATATATATAGTATAACATAAGTATTAAACTTAAAACCAACCAAGAGCCACGTGTAGTGGTGTTGTTTTTAAACATTTGGGTCTAATTGTACAGCTCTTTCTTCTATTTTATAGAAATCTCCAGGGCTATTATTAAACATTATTTAGAGTGAAAATATAGAGGTGTTACAGTTCGGTAGAATCTGTATCACCTTCTTCAACGACTGTTTTGGGCCCATGAAGTGGTTATCAGCTTCTATGCTGGGTTGTATTTAAAGGAACTTCCACGTCTGGGTAGAGGGATGGATGAGGCGACCAGATCTGGCAGATGATGGCAGATATGATGGCTGGCAGGTTCTAGATGCAACTCCACAGGAAAAGAGTGAAGGTATGGTACTTTTTCTTAAGAAATCTTTTAATTGTCAAAGTTTATGTGATAATTACTTAATTAAACCTAGTCAAGTCGCTTCGAGCAGCACGGGACAGGCAGAAGAGCTGTGCGTTTGGCACTTCTGTAATAGTCCATTTAATTCTCCAGTCTGCTGTTTTTTAAGATCACACTTATGACACAATGACAAAATATGCCAACATCCTCAGGTTGTAAATTGGAAATGAAAGAAAAATATCTTCAGTGAGTCTTGAAAATTATTGATTAAGAGTTTAAAACGTTTGCACAGTCCAATTCAATTCAGTTCAATTCAATGTAATTCAATTCAATTCAATTCAATTTTATTTATATAGCGCCAATTTATGAAACATGTAATCTCAAGGCACTTTAAAAAGTCAAATTCAATCATATTATACAGATTGGGTCAGATTATACAGATTGGTCATAAATATCCTATATAAGGGAACCAGTTGATTGCATCAAAGTCCTGACAAGCAGCATTCACTCCTGGAGAAGCGTAGAGCTACAGGAAGAGTCATCTGCATTGTCCATGGCTTTGCAGCAATCCTTCATACTGAGCAAGCATGAAGCGACAGCGGAAAGAAAAACTCCCCTTTAACAGGAAAGAAACCTCCAGCAATACCTGGCTCAGTATGAACGGTCATCTGCCTCGACCGACTGGGGGTTACAGAAGTCCAAATATCTGGTTTGGGATTTTGGGCCTGGATAAACAAATACACAGACCACTGCAGCCCTGTGATGTAAAATCTAAGGATAAACTCCTTTAGTAACTAAGTCTCCTGGTAATTTATATTTACAAAATTAATGCTATGTAAAATCAGCAGCCAAGGTAGATTTTTCAATTTGCAGAAAATGATGTGCAGAAGACGCCATATAATGAAAGAACCCTCAAATTTCAGCATTAACTTTACATTTTGATTAATACATCAGAATGAAAAATGGTAAAATGTACTGGATTATTAAATTGTCATTTGTGTTGAAGGTATGTACTGCTGTGGTCCAGCTCCAGTCAAAGCCATCCTGAACGGGGACACTCACCTCAAATATGATGTACCGTTTGTCTTCGCTGAAGTCAATGCTGACCGTGTGAACTGGCAGGTCAGTGGGCAGAGCATTTACATGACCAGAGTGACATTTAGGAACAGAGACATGGCAAAATGGCAAATTGACTGAACTTATATAGCGAATAAAAGATTAATTGAAAAAATGAGCAAAAAGAGGAGCACATTAGTTTATGTATTAGAACTGTATTTACACAATAGTCTTCTGGTAATAAAATTGCTAAATGTTTTATTTCTATGAGACACATTAAGGCAAACACACTAATTATCAGCACAGATACAGGCTGGTGTTCACTACCAAACTTCCCGTCTCCATTTGTTTAATGTACATATTAACATGTACTTTCAGATTAGAAGAGATGGATCCAAGATAAAGATATCATCTGACACCAGGACCGTTGGGCGGTACATCTCCACAAAGTGCCTGGGGTCAGACCAGAGGCTGGACATCACAGATACCTACAAACACAGAGAAGGTGGGCTCAGCCAGAAGCCAGACATTTAAATTTTGTATCGTCCTATTCGCAGCGTGAGAATAGATGCATCTGGAATACTTCAAATATTATGGAGCTTTTTATTCTATTATTGCTTACATCACTGGCAGTGTTTATTTCATTGGCAATTATTACAAATTGTATTGTATTGTAAGAAGAATGCACAACAACAACTATAATAATAATAATAATAATAATAATAATAATAATAATAAATGTCTAAAAGCAGTTTGAAACATACTGTATTTTAACTACAATGTAAATAGTATTACTAATATTTCTATAAAAACTGATGAAAGGTTTGCCCTTGTATGTAAATTAAGAAGATAGTGATGTCATCGTGTTATATATATATATATATATAAATATATATATATATATATATATATATATATATATATATATATATATATATATATATATATATATATGTGTGTGTGTGTGTGTACGTATGTATATATAGTAGTAAATATTTCTTAAACTGCATCTGCAACTGAGCAGTCACAAATAAGCATTCTTGCTTATTTCGACAGCTTAAACTTTTCAGTGTAAGAGATGACTTCCTCTCTTTTTCACATATTTAATATTATAGCTCAGTTGATGATGTTCTTTAATGGATTGAGTTACCGACTTTACAGGAACGGCGCACGAAAGGAATGTCTTCAATAACGCCCTGGACAGATTGGAGAATGGATCAGGAGAATCCACCCTGCGAAGAAATGAGGCACCACAACTGACCATTCAATTTAAACAGGTATGTCAGTAGCAATCTGCCCTGTTGCCTACTTTATCAAAGTAAATTTGGAGAAGAATCATGTAAAACTGAAAGATTACTTTACAACTTCCAAATTATTTTAGTCTTTATGTCCTCTTCTCGGTGCCATGCACTTAAACAGGGTATCCAGGGGTTATGCAAAAAACTAACAACTAATAGGTGATAATCTTTCATAAAAACCTTGCATACAACCAAAGAGAGCTACTGACATAAATTTTTTTTTTTTTTAAAAAGTCAAATAATGTGGCTATGTACCTTTTAAATTATTGTTGTCATACTTATCTGATAGGTCAACCTTCTTGGCTGCATCTACATCTATTAGTTTGTCATGTCCTTTCCTGTCCTGTTCCATGTGGTGTTCCACAGGGCTCTGCTTTGGGGCCATTGTTTTCTTTTTTGCTTTATCTGCTCCCACCTGGTCCCATATTGTAAGGATTTTCCTGCCACTGCTTTGCAGATGATATCCAGTAGTACCTTTCCTTTTTATCTAAATGAATTGTCGAAACTATATGATTTACTGAAATGTCTGGATTTAATTTAAAGCTGGATGACTGAGTTTTCTTTAATTAAATTAAGAAAAAAACTAAAGTAATCATGTTTACACCTGAGAAAATAACTGTAAAGATACAGATCATTGGGCCTCTTGGCATCTTGTCTAAGTCTTTTGTTAGAAACCTTGGGATAACCACTGATTCAGGCTTTATGCTTGAAAATCATGTCAAATCTCTGGTTTGTTGCTGTTTCTACCATCTGTGAAACATTGCCAAAGATAGCCCTACTATCTATTGTCCTAACTGTAATGGTCATTTTAATTTATATTTTTGTTTTGTCATGTTGGGATAATGGCAAGGCACTTTGCCATTATTACATTTTCAATTAAATTTTACTTAGATAGAGTCAATTCACAACACAGGTCATCTAAAGGCACTTTATGAAGTTGAATTCAAACAAATCATACAAATTGGTCAAAACGTTTCCTATCTAAGGAAATGTAGTAGATTGCATTGAGTCTTGACAAGCACCATTCACTCCTCATGAAACATCGTAGAGCCACAGTGGACAGTCGTCTGCATTGTCGATGGTTTTGCAGCAATCCCTCATACTAAGCATGCATGAAGCGACAGCGGAGAGGAAAACTCCCCTTTAACAGGGAGGAGAACCTCCAGCAGAACTAAGCTTAGTGTGAAGCTGCAGAGAGGTGTGTTAAACTACGGCTTTGTTTCTTGGTCTGGACCCTGGGTTGTCAACATTTTAGGGAACTAATAAATCTGCACCATCAAAAGTGGGATGTATGCCATCTCTCTGGATCAGACCAGATTTTCCCCAAAAAGTTCAATATAGCATTTTATTATGGTCCCTGGTGTCTCTAAATCCCAGGTTTCTGACTATGGAGCTGCCAATTACCAGAGTCGGCTTCTAAGCGGGCGTAACACTGAGTGGGGGAAATCTGTTAGAAGCACAGACGGATCTAGTAGTGAACTTGGGGCTGGAATTTAGAGCTCTGCTTCCTGCGTATTGTCACCCAGCCACCTGGTTATCCGGCTGCTCGGGTGCTGCTGGAGGACCGCTACGTGAAGCTAATCTCTGTGGCTGCACACTAGCTAAGGAGCGGCTCTCTGCTGTTTTTTCAACAGCACGGAGCCGGGTCTTCTATTCTGACAGCCTCGCCTCCAAAGCTATAAAAACACTACATTGATTACATGCACTCTTATCACTAAGGGAGACCGAGGAATAACCAAACATCAGACACAGAGAGCAGGAGAGAGGGGGAGACTTAGACAGAGACGGAGAAGCTGATGGAATGATAGGGGACAAAGCCATAGTAAAGCTAAAGCTAGACTAAGCTAGCGACCTTTTACAACACTGAGAAAAGCAAACCATGTGAAACACGAGCAGTTCCTCGTGTTTAGTTAAGTGCAGCAAGAGAGAATGTGTTTTAAATGTGCTTATGTGTTAGAAACAGAGATATGTCACAGCAAAGATATTTAAGATAAAATCTAGAGACTCTGGAACACCAAACCACCATTCTAATTCACTTGCCACATTTATGAAATACGTTGTTTAAGCAACGTATTTCAATATACCATGTTTTTCATGTGTCCTTCCTTTATCATAACCACATATCTGCCGTTTCTTGATCTGTTGTCTTAATTCTAATTCAAAGATCTAGCATTTTCGATTAAGTTATCTTCTTTCCTGAACAGTGGTTTGTTAGAACGCAGATAACGTTTGTCATGGAAAAGTTGATAAACCTAAAATGATAGTCCTTTGTATGATTATGTTGGAATGCAGGAGTCCACACCTGTGAATGGTCAGGATGTGAACTTGAAGCTGGTGCTGAACAGTGACAGCAGCGCTGCCAGGAAGCTGTTCATCAACATTAATGTCCAGGCCATGAGGTACACTGGCAAACCAGTAGCGAACATCCAGAATCAGGTTATCGAGAAGGAACTGCTCCCTGGGAAAGGTGATTCTTCCACTCGTGATTTTTCTTTCCTTCGTGTAGAAATTTTAAAACTATCAAGGGTTTCACAATGACTTTTAATCTGACTCTCTTTTTTTGTTGCCCTTCAGATTTGATCATCCCAATCCATGTCCCATACTCGACCTACAATAAACGCATGGTACACTGTGAGAGCATGAATTTTTCAGCCTTGATCACAGACCTGCAGAATGAAGATAACATATATCTGGGAAGCAAATGTGTTGTGCTGAAAGACCCGCCAATGACTATCAGAGTAAGACTGTTGATTTTAAATCACCTTTTACCTTTATTTTTTCAAACTTCTTAGTCCATTTATCAAGAACTCTCTCCACTTGAGCAATTTCTTCAAGTTTTCCTTAAAAGAAAATCCTTTAAAAGTTATTCCATTTTATCTTGGATAACATTTTTAATTTCATCTTTGCTTCAGGTTTCTGACGAAGTAAGAGTGAAACAGGAAATGACTGTCGAAGTGGCTTTCACAAATCCAGTCAACGAGATCCTGAGAAATTGCACTCTGACTCTCTCTGGAACGGGCTTGTTTAAATGGGAGGAAATAGCCAGGTGAGTCTATGTGTCCTGATTTAACTGCAAGGCGGATGTTTAAAAGTTTACATTCTTTGATGCAGCTTCTCTGGCTTTGTGGACAAAACAGTCCTTTACCATGTAAGATACCTGATTTTCAGTGTGTGTTTGTGTTTCCTACAGACTTCCAGATCTGATGCCAAACAAAACATTACTTGTCAAATTGAACATTGTTCCCTACAAGAGCGGAAAAAAGACTTTACTGGTCGACTTTGACTGTGCCTCCTTCAGAGACATAAAGACCAGCTGCATTGTTCATGTCAAACCTTGAACTCTTCTGATGTACTTTTCCTCTGAATGCATTTAACGCAAACGCTGCGGCATTTATATCTGCTGAAGGCTTCAGAAATGTTATTGTAGTTCAGAAATCATTGTAATAAGGGGTATTTTGTTAAATGGCAGTATGGACAAGGCATTATTTTTGTATATTTTATTTTTCTTACTAACTTTATACGTTTTCTACTTTTATAACTTGGAAAATCATAAACGTGCTATGAAGAAGAATTTGTAAATATCTGAATGTGTGTGTTTTTATATATATATATATATATATATATATATATATATATATATATATATATATGCACACACACACAATGTACTATTTCTATGTGTACAATTATTAAATTAGTGGAGAAACATAAGGGTATCTCTTACAATAAATCTTATTGACAAGCAGAAGTGAATATGATTCTTTCTTTTAACAAAAAAGGCTGAATTGTGAACAGTCACACTAATATGAATAATTCAATTCAATTCAATTCAATTTATTTATATAGCGCCAAATCATGAAACATGTCACACACTAATAGTATCCACCTTGTGTCAAAAGTTAATTTATGACCTTATGATTTATGACACCTGTCACCCCCCCCCCCCCCCACGGAAGTCCCGCCCCCTTCCGGAACCCCCCTCCTGAATTCTCACCCATCCCTCACTTCCTGACCCCCTCCTCATTTTATGACACCTGTAACACCTGTCCCACTTCCTTCCTTCCTGACCCCCTCCCCTTTTTATGAGACCTCTCACCCCTATGTGAACCCCTTCCGGACCCCCCTTCCTGACCCCCCACCCTGCACACACACACACACACACACACGCGCACACACACACACACACATTACTTCAAGTATTTATTTGCCAATTTATTTAATTATTCCTTAATGCATATGGGGTTGGTCAGGAAATGTGCTTATTGTAGGGTTACTTATTATCAAATGTGTAACTTTAGTTGTATAAACCTTCAGACTTCTAGTCTGCATTTGCAGGATAGGAATCTTTGCTCTTGACACTGAAGGGCTGTGGTTGATGACAATAAACAGATTATACACATAAATCTGTAGCTCATACAGAACAACGGAAAAGAAAAATGAGGCAAAATAAATAAATAAATAAAGCTTACAGCTTTAGGAAAGAAGCTGTTTTGAAGTCTGCTAATTTTTTATTTAATGTTCCTGAATCATTTCCCTGATGGGGGGACAACCAATGCATTGCCCAGGCGGGTGGGATCTGTAGCCATACGTCTGGCCCTTTTCTGGACCAGTGCAGTATAGACTATCTCGAGGTCCTGTAGACAGAATCCCAAAACCCCCTGTGCTGTCCTCACCACCCATGCTAAATCCTAGGTAGGAAATAAAATTTCCCAGGGACAAAGTTGCATTGTATGGGTAGATCCCAGGGTATATAAGTAACACATTTTCTTGATCTGTTGTCTTAATTTTAATTCAAAGATCTAGCATTTTTGATTAAGTTACATCTTTCCTGGACAGTGGTTTGTTAGAACGCAGATAACGTTTGTCATGGAAAGGTTGATAAACCTAATATGATAGTCCTTTGTCTGATTATGTAGGAATGCAGGAGTCCACACCTGTGAATGGTCAGGATGTGAAATTGAAGCTGGTGCTGAACAGTGACAGCATCGCTGCCAGGAAGCTGTTTATCAACATTAATGTCCAGACCATGAGGTACACTGGCAAACCAGTAGCGAACATCCAGAATCAGGTTGTCGAGAAGGAACTGCTCCCTGGGAAAGGTGATTCTTCCACTCGTGATTTTTCTTTCCTTTGCGTAGAAATTTTAAAACTATCAAGGGTTTCACAATGACTTTTAATCTGACTCTCTTTTTTTGTTGCCCTTCAGATTTGATCATCCCAATCCATGTCCAATACTCGACCTACAATAAACACATGGTACACTGTGAGAGCATGAATTTTTCAGCCTTGATCACAGACTTGCAGAATGAAGATAACATATACCTGGAAAATTAAAGTGTGGTGCTGAAAGACCCCCCAATGACCATCAGTGTAAGACTGTTGATTTTAAATCACCTTTTACCTTTATTTTTTCAAACTTCTTAGTCCATTTATCAAGAACTCTCTCCTCTTCATGTTCATTTAGAAATATGGAATTCCCAGATTTCCTTAAAAATCTGGGAATTTTTAAGGAAAAAAATTTAAGGAAGAAAATCCTTTAAAAGTTTTTTTTTTTACTTGGGTAACATTTTTATTTCATCTTTGCTTCAGGTTTCTGACGAAGTCAGAGTGAACCAGGAAATGACTGTCGAAGTGGCTTTCACAAATCCAGTCAACGAGATCCTGAGAGACTGCACTCTGACTCTCTCTGGAACGGGCTTGTTTAAATGGGAGGAAATAGCCAGGTGAGTCTATGTATCCTGATTTAACTGCAAGGCGGATGTTTAAAAGTTTACATTCTTTAGACAAAACAGTCCTTTACCATGTGAGATACTTGACTTTCAGGGTGTGTTTGTGTTTCCTACAGACTTCCAGATCTGATGCCAAACAAGAAATTACATGTCAAAATGAGCACTGTTCCCTACAAGAGCGGAGAAAAGACTTTACTGGTCGACTTTGACTGTGCCTCCTTCAGAGACATCAAGACCAGCTGCATTGTTCATGTCAACCCTTAAACTTTACTGATGTAATTTTCCTCTGAATGCATTTAACGCAAACGCTGCGGCATTTACAGGGGTTGGACAATGAAACTGAAAAAGTTTCAGTTTCATTGTCACTTTTTCAAACTGAAAAAGTGTGCTATTTTTATGTGTACAGTTGTTAACTTACTGGGGAAACATAAGGGTCTCAGATACAATAAATTTTATTGAGACGCAGAAGTTACTTTGATCGTTTCTTTTAACAAAAAGGCTGAATTGTAAACATTCATAATCTGAATAGTACTCTTATTCAAATGCGATTAAATGCATACTTAGTCATTTTCTACCCTATACATTGTTAGCTAAAGTAAATATTTCTTTCAGAAGTGTAAATGTATCCCCTACTTAATCAGTAGTCTTGCTAGCCTTATCAGTTTTTTGTATGAATTCAATTGCTAGTAAAGATGTACATTTTAGCTTATTACCTTCAGTCCCCCATGTAAATGACGGAGCAACATCCCCTGCAACTGCCATGAATGACAAATATTGTGTTCTGGTCCAAACCCTGACTGATGATGGCTGATTCTTGCTGTATTATTTCTTCCTTCCTTTACTCCATAGCAGGGGTGCCAAAATGTCAATTTTACAGTTTCTAAAACTACAAAAAAAAAACTTTGTTTTTTTCCTTTCTTTTTTTTCTTTAGATTAACAATGGCATCCTAGAGGGAAATTGGTCAAATGATTATAGATATGGTAAACCACCAACTCACTGGAGTGGCAGCTATGCCATCCTCAAACAGTGGTATGCCTCCCTCTGCAGCAGGGTCAAGTACGGACAGTGCTGGGTGTTTGCCGGTGTTATGTGTTCAGGTGAGGTTCATTATTTATTCCTTCAACAACTTTAACAGTAAATGTGTGTGGGTAAATCTGTTTTTTAGGGCGGGTGGGTACATAAAATTTAAGATATAAAGCTATGGGCAGGCATCTGTGTTGTTGGAGGCTGCTCTGTTCTCAGTGGCAGTGAAGCAGGATATAGTGAAGGGTGTTTTTCAGCATCACGACAAATCAAAAGACACTTGTTATTATTATGTAAACATGGTTAATACGAGTTGGTTGTTAGCTTTTTTTGGAAAGTGGGGGTGAGTGTGGGGGTTTTGTTTCTTGCCATTTTCAATCTTTCTGCGTCTACTAGTTGATAGTTACTTAATCTCATTGCTGACTCTGCATTGATGGAGATTCACTCAGCTCATCAGGCCATAATGCTTCAAATGGCTTTTACATAAAAGTGGTGGCAAGAGGTGCTTGCATCCTGGAGAGGCTGCAAGTTTCCGGCTTTGAATCCCACAGACTGCCACTCTGGGTCCCTGAGCAAGACCCTTAGCTCCAGAATGCTCCCCAGGCACTGCACAGTGGCAGCCCTCTGCTCCCTGGGGGATGGATTAAATGTAGAGGGTGACTTTCTCTGGAATGTATGTTACAACGACAAATTAAGATGATTATTATTCTTAAAACTAACAGCATTGCAATCTATTTTTATTTATTCAGATGATAATTGTTTGGCCACTAGAGGGCACTAAAAGAGTGAATACAACACTCAATGCTTCTCATAAAAGAGAGAAAGAAAGAAAGAAAGAAAGAAAGAAAGAAAGAACAAAAAATATTGTTTCATTTGTAAAGTAGCTTATCTTTTAATTACTTGTTTAAAGATTTTACTGAAATTCAGAAAATGTTCACAAAACAAGACAAGTTTTTTTTTTTATTTGGTTTCAGTGATGCGCCTGCTGGGAATCCCCTGCCGTGTGGTAACCAACTTCCAGTCTGCTCATGACACCAACCAGAACTTAATCATAGACAACTACTATGATGAATATGGAATTAAAGACAAAGCTACCCGTGACAGCATCTGGTAAAATCCTAAATATTCTGCTTTGCATATGTATATAGAATGACGTCCTGCTCAAATCTGTTTAAGAATTGGCTACTTTAGCTAACTGGGAAATGGAAGTAAATAAAATGTGTGACGTGTCTTTTGTTTTAAATAACTGCCTACTGGGGGTCAGTTATTTGTGCTTTATAGATACAGCTCCTCTGCTTCTCAGATGGTGCTGCTGCATCTGTTTGCAGGCGTTAGAGACAAAACTATTGCACCAACAGTGGCGGGGTTGCAAGGTATAAATGTATTGTTTGCCCAGATGAATATTCTTTATTTTCTTTATTTTTTTTTTGGATTTTTAGTTGTTTATTGTTCTGAAACATTTAGGCCATTACATAACCTATGCAGCGTAACATATATATAGTATAACATAAGTATTAAACTTAAAACCAACCAAGAGCCACGTGTAGTGGTGTTGTTTTTAAACATTTGGGTCTAATTGTACAGCTCTTTCTTCTATTTTATAGAAATCTCCAGGGCTATTATTAAACATTATTTAGAGTGAAAATATAGAGGTGTTACAGTTCGGTAGAATCTGTATCACCTTCTTCAACGACTGTTTTGGGCCCATGAAGTGGTTATCAGCTTCTATGCTGGGTTGTATTTAAAGGAACTTCCACGTCTGGGTAGAGGGATGGATGAGGCGACCAGATCTGGCAGATGATGGCAGATATGATGGCTGGCAGGTTCTAGATGCAACTCCACAGGAAAAGAGTGAAGGTATGGTACTTTTTCTTAAGAAATCTTTTAATTGTCAAAGTTTATGTGATAATTACTTAATTAAACCTAGTCAAGTCGCTTCGAGCAGCACGGGACAGGCAGAAGAGCTGTGCGTTTGGCACTTCTGTAATAGTCCATTTAATTCTCCAGTCTGCTGTTTTTTAAGATCACACTTATGACACAATGACAAAATATGCCAACATCCTCAGGTTGTAAATTGGAAATGAAAGAAAAATATCTTCAGTGAGTCTTGAAAATTATTGATTAAGAGTTTAAAACGTTTGCACAGTTCAATTCAGTTCAATTCAATTTAATTCAATTCAATTCAATTCAATTTTATTTATATAGCGCCAATTTATGAAACATGTCATCTCAAGGCACTTTAAAAAGTCAAATTCAATCATATTATACAGATTGGTCATAAATATCCTATAAGGAAACCAGTTGATTGCATCAAAGTCCTGACAAGCAGCATTCACTCCTGGAGAAGCGTAGAGCTACAGGAAGAGTCGTCTGCATTGTCCATGGCTTTGCAGCAATCCCTCATACTGAGCAAGCATGGAGCGACAGCGGAAAGAAAAACTCCCCTTTAACAGGAAAGAAACCTCCAGCAATACCTGGCTCAGTATGAACGGTCATCTGCCTCGACCGACTGGGGGTTACAGAAGTCCAAATATCTGGTTTGGGATTTTGGGCCTGGATAAACAAATACACAGACCACTGCAGCCCTGTGATGTAAAATCTAAGGATAAACTCCTTTAGTAACTAAGTCTCCTGGTAATTTATATTTACAAAATTAATGCTATGTAAAATCAGCAGCCAAGGTAGATTTTTCAATTTGCAGAAAATGATGTGCAGAAGACGCCATATAATGAAAGAACCCTCAAATTTCAGCATTAACTTTACATTTTGATTAATACATCAGAATGAAAAATGGTAAAATGTACTGGATTATTAAATTGTCATTTGTGTTGAAGGTATGTACTGCTGTGGTCCAGCTCCAGTCAAAGCCATCCTGAACGGGGACACTCACCTCAAATATGATGTACCGTTTGTCTTCGCTGAAGTCAATGCTGACCGTGTGAACTGGCAGGTCAGTGGGCAGAGCATTTACATGACCAGAGTGACATTTAGGAACAGAGACATGGCAAAATGGCAAATTGACTGAACTTATATAGCGAATAAAAGATTAATTGAAAAAATGAGCAAAAAGAGGAGCACATTAGTTTTTGTATTAGAACTGTATTTACACAATAGTCTTCTGGTAATAAAATTGCTAAATGTTTTATTTCTATGAGACACATTAAGGCAAACACACTAATTATCAGCACAGATACAGGCTGGTGTTCACTACCAAACTTCCCGTCTCCATTTGTTTAATGTACATATTAACATGTACTTTCAGATCAGAAGAGATGGATCCAAGATAAAGATATCATCTGACACCAGGACCGTTGGGCGGTACATCTCCACAAAGTGCCTGGGGTCAGACCAGAGGCTGGACATCACAGATACCTACAAACACAGAGAAGGTGGGCTCAGCCAGAAGCCAGACATTTAAATTTTGTATCGTCCTATTCGCAGCGTGAGAATAGATGCATCTGGAATACTTCAAATATTATGGAGCTTTTTATTCTATTATTGCTTACATCACTGGCAGTGTTTATTTCATTGGCAATTATTACAAATTGTATTGTATTGTAAGAAGAATGCACAACAACAACTATAATAATAATAATAATAATAATAATAATAATAATAATAAATGTCTAAAAGCAGTTTGAAACATACTGTATTTTAACTACAATGTAAATAGTATTACTAATATTTCTATAAAAACTGATGAAAGGTTTGCCCTTGTATGTAATTAAGAAGATAGTGATGTCATCGTGTTATATATATATATATATATAAATATATATATATATATATATATATATATATATATATATATATATATATATATATATATATATATATGTGTGTGTGTGTGTGTACGTATGTATATATAGTAGTAAATATTTCTTAAACTGCATCTGCAACTGAGCAGTCACAAATAAGCATTCTTGCTTATTTCAACAGCTTAAACTTTTCAGTGTAAGAGATGACTTCCTCTCTTTTTCACATATTTAATATTATAGCTCAGTTGATGATGTTCTTTAATGGATTGAGTTACCGACTTTACAGGAACGGCGCACGAAAGGAATGTCTTCAATAACGCCCTGGACAGATTGGAGAATGGATCAGGAGAATCCACCCTGCGAAGAAATGAGGCACCACAACTGACCATTCAATTTAAACAGGTATGTCAGTAGCAATCTGCCCTGTTGCCTACTTTATCAAAGTAAATTTGGAGAAGAATCATGTAAAACTGAAAGATTACTTTACAACTTCCAAATTATTTTAGTCTTTATGTCCTCTTCTCGGTGCCATGCACTTAAACAGGGTATCCAGGGGTTATGCAAAAAGCTAACCCCTAATAGGTGATAATCTTTCATAAAAACCTTGCATACAACCAAAGAGAGCTACTGACGTAACATTTAAAAAAAAAAAAGTCAAATAATGTGGCTATGTACCTTTTAAATTATTGTTGTCATACTTATCTGATAGGTCAACCTTCTGCATCTACATCTATTAGTTTGTCATGTCCTTTCCTGTCCTGTTCCATGTGGTGTTCCACAGGGCTCTGCTTTGGGGCCATTGTTTTCTTTTTTGCTTTATCTGCTCCCACCTGGTCCCATATTGTAAGGATTTTCCTGCCACAGCTTTGCAGATGATATCCAGTAGTACCTTTCCTTTTTATCTAAATGAATTGTCGAAACTATATGATTTACTGAAATGTCTGGATTTAATTTAAAGCTGGATGACTGAGTTTTCTTTAATTAGATTAAGAAAAAAACTAAAGTAATCATGTTTACACCTGGGAAAATAACTGTAAAGATACAGATCATTGGGCCTCTTGGCATCTTGTCTAAGTCTTTTGTTAGAAACCTTGGGATAACCACTGATTCAGGCTTTATGCTTGAAAATCATGTCAAATCTCTGGTTTGTTGCTGTTTCTACCATCTGTGAAACATTGCCAAAGATAGCCCTACTATCTATTGTCCTAACTGTAATGGTCATTTTAATTTATATTTTTGTTTTGTCATGTTGGGATAATGGCAAGGCACTTTGCCATTATTACATTTTCAATTAAATTTTACTTAGATAGGGTCAATTCACAACACAGGTCATCTAAAGGCACTTTATGAAGTTGAATTTAAACAAATCATACAAATTGGTCAAAACGTTTCCTATCTAAGGAAATGTAGTAGATTGCATTGAGTCTTGACAAGCACCATTCACTCCTCATGAAACATCGTAGAGCCACAGTGGACAGTCGTCTGCATTGTCGATGGTTTTGCAGCAATCCCTCATACTAAGCATGCATGAAGCGACAGCAGAGAGGAAAACTCCCCTTTAACAGGGAGGAGAACCTCCAGCAGAACTAAGCTTAGTGTGAAGCTGCAGAGAGGTGTGTTAAACTACGGCTTTGTTTCTTGGTCTGGACCCTGGGTTGTCAACATTTTAGGGAACTAATAAATCTGCACCATCAAAAGTGGGATGTATGCCATCTCTCTGGATCAGACCAGATTTTCCCCAAAAAGTTCAATATAGCATTTTATTATGGTCCCTGGTGTCTCTAAATCCCAGGTTTCTGACTATGGAGCTGCCAATTACCAGAGTCGGCTTCTAAGCGGGCGTAACACTGAGTGGGGGAAATCTGTTAGAAGCACAGACGGATCTAGTAGTGAACTTGGGGCTGGAATTTAGAGCTCTGCTTCCTGCGTATTGTCACCCAGCCACCTGGTTATCCGGCTGCTCGGGTGCTGCTGGAGGACCGCTACGTGAAGCTAATCTCTGTGGCTGCACACTAGCTAAGGAGCGGCTCTCTGCTGTTTTTTCAACAGCACGGAGCCGGGTCTTCTATTCTGACAGCCTCGCCTCCAAAGCTATAAAAACACTACATTGATTACATGCACTCTTATCACTAAGGGAGACCGAGGAATAACCAAACATCAGACACAGAGAGCAGGAGAGAGGGGGAGACTTAGACAGAGACGGAGAAGCTGATGGAATGATAGGGGACAAAGCCATAGTAAAGCTAAAGCTAGACTAAGCTAGCGACCTTTTACAACACTGAGAAAAGCAAACCATGTGAAACACGAGCAGTTCCTCGTGTTTAGTTAAGTGCAGCAAGAGAGAATGTGTTTTAAATGTGCTTATGTGTTAGAAACAGAGAGCTGTCACAGCAAAGATATTTAAGATAAAATCTAGAGACTCTGGAACACCAAACCACCATTCTCATTCACTTGCCACATGTCTGTCTGTTAAAGAGCATACATTTATGAAATACGTTGTTTAAGCAACGTATTTCAATATACCATGTTTTTCATGTGTCCTTCCTTTATCATAACCACATATCTGCCGTTTCTTGATCTGTTGTCTTAATTCTAATTCAAAGATCTAGCATTTTCGATTAAGTTATCTTCTTTCCTGAACAGTGGTTTGTTAGAACGCAGATAACGTTTGTCATGGAAAAGTTGATAAACCTAAAATGATAGTCCTTTGTATGATTATGTTGGAATGCAGGAGTCCACACCTGTGAATGGTCAGGATGTGAACTTGAAGCTGGTGCTGAACAGTGACAGCAGCGCTGCCAGGAAGCTGTTCATCAACATTAATGTCCAGGCCATGAGGTACACTGGCAAACCAGTAGCGAACATCCAGAATCAGGTTATCGAGAAGGAACTGCTCCCTGGGAAAGGTGATTCTTCCACTCGTGATTTTTCTTTCCTTCGTGTAGAAATTTTAAAACTATCAAGGGTTTCACAATGACTTTTAATCTGACTCTCTTTTTTTGTTGCCCTTCAGATTTGATCATCCCAATCCATGTCCCATACTCGACCTACAATAAACGCATGGTACACTGTGAGAGCATGAATTTTTCAGCCTTGATCACAGACCTGCAGAATGAAGATAACATATACCTGGGAAGCAAATGTGTTGTGCTGAAAGACCCGCCAATGACTATCAGAGTAAGACTGTTGATTTTAAATCACCTTTTACCTTTATTTTTTCAAACTTCTTAGTCCATTTATCAAGAACTCTCTCCACTTGAGCAATTTCTTCAAGTTTTCCTTAAAAGAAAATCCTTTAAAAGTTATTCCATTTTATCTTGGATAACATTTTTAATTTCATCTTTGCTTCAGGTTTCTGACGAAGTAAGAGTGAAACAGGAAATGACTGTCGAAGTGGCTTTCACAAATCCAGTCAACGAGATCCTGAGAAATTGCACTCTGACTCTCTCTGGAACGGGCTTGTTTAAATGGGAGGAAATAGCCAGGTGAGTCTCTGTGTCCTCGATTTAACTGCAAGGCGGATGTTTAAAAGTTTACATTCTTTGATGCAGCTTCTCTGGCTTTGTGGACGAAAACAGTCCTTTACCATGTAAGATACCTGATTTTCAGTGTGTGTTTGTGTTTCCTACAGACTTCCAGATCTGATGCCAAACAAAACATTACTTGTCAAATTGAACATTGTTCCCTACAAGAGCGGAAAAAAGACTTTACTGGTCGACTTTGACTGTGCCTCCTTCAGAGACATAAAGACCAGCTGCATTGTTCATGTCAAACCTTGAACTCTTCTGATGTACTTTTCCTCTGAATGCATTTAACGCAAACGCTGCGGCATTTATATCTGCTGAAGGCTTCAGAAATGTTATTGTAGTTCAGAAATCATTGTAATAAGGGGTATTTTGTTAAATGGCAGTATGGACAAGGCATTATTTTTGTATATTTTATTTTTCTTACTAACTTTATACGTTTTCTACTTTTATAACTTGGAAAATCATAAACGTGCTATGAAGAAGAATTTGTAAATATATGAATGTGTGTGTTTTTATATATATATATATATATATATATATATATATATATATATATATATGCACACACACACAATGTACTATTTCTATGTGTACAATTATTAAATTAGTGGAGAAACATAAGGGTATCTCTTACAATAAATCTTCTTGACAAGTACAAGTCAATGTGATTCTTTCTTTTAACAAAAAAGGCTGAATTGTGAACAGTCACACTAATATGAATAGCAGCTTATATTTGCTACATAAGACAAGATAAAGCCTTAGCGAGGAACCAGGACTCTAATGCAAATTATGACTTAAAATCCCTCTATATGTCCCATGACTGTAAAACGGCATACAGGAAGATTAAGTAATGTCCTTTGCAAAATATTGTTTTTAAAGTGCTAACAGCAAGGGTGCCAATAAGACTGAATAAATGTTTTAAAATGTACTGTTACAAAATTTTCAGTGTGAGGCAAGGCAAGTTTATTTGTAGCACATTTCTGTAACAAGACAATTCAAAGGGCTTTACAAGGACAGAGCATAAATAAAGAAATCATACAGAGGAAATTACACTGCAGTAGACTAGCAGTACGTCAAAATAAGTTGGACTACAAATTTAATATAATAAAGTTTCAGTTAACTACAGTTTGAATTGAACACACACATTTAAAGGCAGCTCTAAAGAAATAGTTTTTTAACCCTGATTTAAATCAACTTAAGGTTTCAGCACTTTTACAGTCTTCTGGGAGTTTGTTTTAGATAAGGGGAGCATGAGAACTAAATGCTGCTTCTCCATGCTTGGTTCGGGTTCTGGGTACATGAACAATTAACATTACAGACATACATAGGAAAAACTTTCATACATTAACAAACATACAGAAATATTCTAAGAAAGCTGCAGTTTGAGGTCCCTGCTCTGATCTTTCTGACACTACACCTAAAACAGAAAGCAGCAGAGTAAAGGAAGAAAGCACAGAAGAGGTGTGCTTATGTGTTTTAGTGAAACCGTGTGTGTGTGTGTGTGTGTGTGTGTCTGTAAACTGTGATACCACTTGCAGCGCGTTTCAGTGCGCTCTGTTCAAGGTCTCAGATGTTAGATGTCACTGGGTGTCTTACTTACATAACATCCAGGAGAAATTAAGATAGCAGGGGAGCCATTTTAGATAATAGCGTTTGATGTGGGCAGGCAAACTCTCATTTTTTCTGTCTGACTTAAAGGTCTCACTGGTTCTTCTCAATGGCGATTCCAAACAGCCAAAATTGTGGTCATTCTGCCAGCTTCCCCTAAGCTCATTCCCATCCGGCCAGCAAGTTCAGAAACCACAGCTGGCCTGCAGTTCTGCTTACACAGCATTTCAGTGTGGCCATATCCCTCACATAGTTCAGGGAGCATTGATATGGGCCAACAGAGCTGCCGACGTTTTCACAATTTCTTGATACTCCAGGTAACTGCCAGCTCCAAAAAGCAGAAATCCTGTTATCATAAATCCAATTTTTAACAGATCTTTCCCACACTCGACTGAAAAAATGTACAGACACTCCCACCGTGTGTCCAGCCGCTCACGTCCCGTCAGGCACAGGGGCTGTCCTTCGCCCAGTCTTCTCGTTGAGAAAATATGATCAATTGCGTTGAGAGTCAGGCTGACCAGATCCATAATTAATAGTTTGGAAGACATAAAAAAGAGGCTCCAAAATGATTGATAGAAGGAGGCAGGAAAGTGGGGGAGAGAGATGGGGAAAGGAGAAGAAGAGATGAGAGAAAAGTGTTCACCTTCAACGAGAAGCAGGAAGAAAGAAAAAGCAAATGCTCCAACCCCAAGCGATTAATGGTTAAACATGTTAATGAAAAAATTGTTAATTTCCCTTAATATGAACGACATTGTCATCAAAAATAGTATTATTCAGACTTCCTATTTTTTTACATTTTTACTTCATGTGTAGCCATAAAATTCCAAAAAAAGCAGTAATAAAATAGAAATCTGCCTCAGATTGTTACATTTATAATGTACATTTTAGTGGTTGGTTCTTAATGATGAGTAATGCAGTAGTTACAGGTGTGATAATGCATTTCTGACTCAGCAGCAGAGCAAACCCTGAAACAGGCGTCACAGTTAGTTTTTTTTTTTTTTTTCTTTGCTTGGCACGCTTTAAAGAAATCTGTAATGAGGTTGCAACACTCAATCCTTTGAGGAATATTTGTGGTTGGGAGTAACAAGGGTTTCGAAATCCACCTGTGCATCACTCAGTCTGCCGTTGCGCACCTGCTGGAGCGAGTTCAAGAGTTTCTTCATTTTAAGGGGGAAAGTCCAACATAGAGATCAATGAAGCATGAGCAGTCTGAGGACTACAGCTATTTAAAACAAATATGTGGTGTTAAAACTTTATCATTTGGCTTTTCTTCTGTGAGAAAAATTAGACTGAGCTGATGCGTGAGAATGGGTGTGTGACGGACTGCCTTTGTATACTGCCATGCTCGTCCAGGAGGAATTAATGCTGCTGGTGTATAACTGAATGCACCTTCCCTACTCTGCACCTTCTTGTATGAGCCGATGTGACGAGTGAATTTCTCCATTGTGAGATCAATAAAGACTATCTTATCTTATCTTATCTGGTCTTACGTGAAGTAAATGATTTGTATCTGAAAGATATTATTTTACTTTTGGTTAAAAATTAAAAAATATAACTTGTCTAAAAATCACATACACAGATCTTATTCTAGTCACATTAGTTTAGACTGTATATGTGTTCACACAGTCACTCTGTGGTGTAGTTGTTTTAGTGTAAGACATTGATTTTGGGGATCCGGGCTCAAATACTGGGTGTGTCAGGAAGGGCATCCAGTTAAAAAAATTCTGCCAAGTCTGTGTGCAAGTTTGTCATAGTTTGGGTTTGGGTTTATGGACCAAAACACAGTCAAGAATTTGGAAGTTTGAAGAAGGATTTATTATGATGAAGGGTAACCGGCTGACAGAGACAAACAGGACCACGACAAGGTTGAGACCAGAACCGGGGCAGCATCGCAGAGGACCTTACACACTGAATGAGTCTAGACTGGTAAACTATATGGGGGAGAAGACGGAAGGCACAGCAGGTGGCAATTAACCCAGGTGAGGAGAGTGAAGCTAATTAGACCAAAGAAGAGAGAGGGTGATGCACTGATAGAGGCAGGAGGAAAACTGAATCTAACAGGAATGTACGAGGAATGACCAGATAAAGCAGAATAACTAGGAATAAAACAGAAACATGAATAAACTACTAACACACTTTCTGTAATTTCCCTCTGGGATTGTTAAAGTATTTCTGATTCTGATCTGAACATAAATAATGAACAGAAAACTAAACTAATGACCCAAATGCAAACCTAAATAGAAGTAATATAAATAACAATACCTAAATCTAATAATGAACAGAAACTGAGCGTACTCTCAGTGAGAAGTGACCTATAGGAGCCAAGCTGTAATTTTTACATTTACACCACTAAATCCCCAGTTGGCTCTCCAAGTCAGACAGTACAAGCTGTTCACTAGCCTGGGAGAGGAGGAACAGGGGTTCTCAAAGGTTTCAGTGCTTTTCAATGCATTTTCCACGTAGGTTGTGATCTCTGTCCAACACCAAAAAAGTATAGACACTTTAGTTTCCATAAATCAATCCAGGTAGCAGTTTGATCGGTAAAGTGTTCTTTTTATCATATTTATACGAGTGCTGGTCATTTCACCCTCTGCGCCATGTTGTACGTGACAATTTGGTCGCATTGTACCCAACTGTTTCAGGTTAAAAAGGCACCTTCTACTGGAGTCTACTGAGTCAGCTGATATCTCCCTGAGAGACATTTTGGATCCCTTTTTCACAACTGATGATCTCTGTTCATAGACAGTTCACTATAAGGCGAAGATAAAGGTGTTTTCACCTAACCTGGAATTATCATGTCATACTCAGCTGCTCCAAACAGGGATCAGAATCCCAATGAAAAATAAAAAAAATGGGACGGGGTGTACTATAAGGTATTGTAAAACAGGTACATTATATGATATATTTTCTATGGATTTATAATTGTTTAGCTCCAAAATTCATTAGCGATGCCTAACTAAATAAGAGAGATTAATTAATATTGATGGTTAAGAAGGTGGATGAGTAGCTATGTCTGCAGGTACAAAATGGAAGTGGTAAGGGAAATGTGAACTAGTGGGTGAGAATTCTAAAAAGGAGGAGACTTTTTTAATCTTTTCATAAATGTTTGTGTGTCTGGAGGAGCATAGGTGAGGTCTGTTGAGCATTTAGGAGTGGTTGAATATGAATCATAGCACTATTTCATTATTACTATGATGAACGAAAATCACCATAGAATAATTATGGACAATTAGACAAAGATGATGAACACAGTGATCTGAAAGATAAATGACAGATGAATAATTCATAAACTGGACAACGGGGAATATCACAGCTTCAAGACTAGTTGATAACATCAAAGGAAAAGTTACACAGAAATGTAATATTTCTGTGTCTTTGTGTCTTCCGCTGAGTGGCTCAGGCTAAACTAGTTAGCAGCTAACTATCTTAGGCTAAGCGCGTGGCCAACCATCAATAAAACCATCGAGGCCACTTGAGCTCATGGGTTGGAACTGGTGGCGAATTGTAACAATGACTCATAAAACTTGGGAGAGGCTTGTATGTGTGTGTGGAAGAAAAGAGAGCGAGAGAGAAAACAAGAGTTTGAGGACAATCCACAGCTTCAATAAAACAGTACCCAAAACGCAAAGACTTCTATATTAGATCAGTAAAAAAACACCAGAGGTGGGTAGTAACTATACTCAGTAATTACTTGAGTAATATTATCAAGAATAATGCTATTCTTACTTGAGTAAAACATCTGTCTGATCTAACCATGGTGAGTAAATTACCGTATTTTTGAGACCATAAATTGCACTTTTTTCATTTCTTTCAGTTTGGTCGATCCTGCAACTTATAGTCAGGTGCAACTTATTTATGAAATTAAACGATAAATTATACTGACCAACGTGAACCAAGGAGTAAACATTACTGTCTATATCCGCAGTAGTGCTCTCTATGCTTGTGAAAACTATACGCTGCTCCTCTACCACTTAAATATTTATTGAAAAATTTATAACAAAGACTCAACACATGTTTGTATATACCCTGTCATACTGGGCTGCCCATGAAGCTAATACCAGCTGGCATTAGCTTTAAGTTGCTCTCAAACATCCGTGTCGTACTGTTAGCTTAGTACATAGCACCGTTGTGCTAACGGTCTAATTTCAGCGTAATTTTGATAAATTTCATAACAGGCTGTTAACCTTCTTAAATTGAGTAATTTCTTAGTTGGCTGCTTTTTACTTTTACTATGTTGAAGTATAACTACTCTTATATGAGTAAAATTTTTGGCAACTTGACCCACCTCTGAAACCCACTGATCAACTCGCTTAAAGATGATCAATAACAACCGTGTCAAGCTTAAAACACAGTTTAGCACAGCTGGTCGAACACATACACAAAGAATGCAATAGCGTTCCTGGATTGTTTATCTGAACCTGACGTTTTCTTTGCTCAGACCCCTACAAACAGAAAAAGAAAATTTCCTTTAATATTCATCGTCTTGAACGTTAGATTAGCTAGGATTACGCTGTCCTATGGAATAATTTAAGCTTCATCCTGTTGTTTTCCTCCATCTGCAGACATTTCCTATACATATACTCATACCTCTCAACTTTTGATGATTGTTGAGAGTGAGATTGTTGACGGGGGGGGTGCTGTTGGTCGATTGAAGACGGTCCAACGGGGGGGAGATGTGCTGTTGTTCGATTCAAGACGGTCACTATTTTACACGGACTTTAATAACACATGCAGACTTACCATTTAATTCGCACACAACACGGACCGTAGAAGTGTTTCACTTTGGATGAGGGAACCTTGTTTGCGCGGCGCCGGTCCTTGCAGCTGTGTTACCGCTACTACTGGACGTGCGGAAACCATTGTACCGCAAATTGGTTCCGCCATGACGTGAAGCGTCCGTACGCGTGCGTTTCAAGAGTGAGATTTTCATTGTAAGATTGAGATTTTCAAAGTAATGCGTGTGAGCGTGTGCAATTGATGAAATGCGTGTGTCACACGGTCAATGCGTGAGAGTTGAGAGCTATGATATACTTTAGGTTTGTTAATGTGTGTTTAAATTTTGCTCAAAGAATTTGGAAATAAAATAAAAAATAAAATAAAAATAGATCTGGAGGGGAATCTTTCAAAAGAATGTTAGTGATGCAACACTAATAATCCATTAATTTTGGGAAGGACACACCTTGATTAGATCAAATCAGGTTAGCTGTTTGAGTTAGATCAGGCAACAAAACATGTTACGCACAAACAAAAATGTCTAAAATCGACAGAAGTGGTAACAAATGATAGAATGAACTTTAAAGTTAATTCAGTTTATGAACTTTGAATTCCAACCAGCTCTGTAAATCACAGGTGATTAGATTGACAGTTGGTATGTTTGAAATTTCAACTGTTGTTTCTGCCAAGACACACTAGATGGAGGCCAGAAGTCTTTAATAGTAGGGCAGCCTTCTGCTGGGATTAAGCAATTTCAAATCATACACCAAACAGAACTGTTACCAACCTCACAAAGCTCTTGAATTACACCAATGCAGCAAAGTTAATTGTTACTTGCTAGAGAAATATTCTGACTGATTGCAGCCTTTGGTTAAAAGGGTTATTAAAAAGTTAACAAAATGTATCACAATTCTACTATCTATCAGGGACGCCAATTTAATCTTACAATTGTGTTATTTATTGCAAGAAGTGACAATGATTCAGAAGACCCAACCAATTTGCCATAACCTTCTCTAATACTGAGGGAAGGTTCTCCTGGATCTGTCCTTCTGTGTTCTCTTTGTGCGTGTGTGTGGACTCTGTGTTCTCTAACCCCAAATTGGTAATGGATAGGAATGGGTACAGAATTTGGTATGTTTATAGGTAACAACCTACTCACATAAAATCAAATGGTACCATGTTTTGGTACATAATTGCATCATTGTGACCCTGAGGGAGAGGAAGAGTGGAAGATTTTGCATGCCAGACACAAATGCAGCGTTGCACGCACGAGACACAAGAATGTAATGACATCAGTAGCTGATGGTCTAGTTAACAAAGCAAGCACGCCTGATAGAAATCACTCGAAAGTATTGGCTCCACTTTCCAAAATGTGACACCCGCTGCAATATTTGTGATGAGAAGTGCAAGGCCAGCGGCTGAAATATTTCTAATCAGTTTCTGTAGCTTGACCTTAAACACACTGTCCGTACTTGAAAGCCCTCCAACATGGCTGAATGTAAAACATTTCTGCAAAGGAGAGTGAGTAGGAATTCATCAGTGGTGACGTTAAAGACTCGTTGCCAGTTATTGTTGCAAACCTGTTTATTGCAAACCTAGTTATTAGATTTAGTGGCAATTCCCTTGTGACACAGGTCCATGTTGGTTTGGATAGATAGATAAGAAATTCGAAGGGGCAAACACCATTTATCCATACTGTATCTATTAATATATCTGGCTAGAGGCCTCTGTCTTTTTATTTTCAGGTCCATTCAAGAACAATGCATTATCTAGCTTGATGCTTGAGTGATTCCTTTTTGCAGTGGTTTCAACTTAAACATGAATGGTTTTACATGCTGCATAAAAATGACAAAGAAAGGACCCCAGAATCTAAATTCTAGCTACTTTTATCAGTTACACTAATTGGCATGTAAGTCTATGCCACAATGGTAGGGCAACGCTGAGTTTTTGGCAAAGGAAAGAAGCATTTAAGTCACATTATATGTGTTATAACTATATGGAGCCTCTCTTTCTTACTTCCACCTTTCTGCTTGCTTGGACACTTTCTCACATGCTTCCTACTTGCTTGCAAAACTACAAAAGCTGGACTAAAACTAATTTGAATCCATGACTTTTAAGGATTTTTTCTCAGTGGACTGCTTTTTAAGGACTTCTCCATGTTATTTTAGTTACATCTAAGTCGACGTCAGCTTATCAGAACAAAAAGCCTCCCTTAACTCAGAGGACTTTGACATGTTTCAGTTGAACTTTTTCAGTCTATTTTGCAGTTACTGATTTGTTTACCTCAGCCAGTTCCTTTGTTGGACATGGCATCAAAGGAAAGTAAAATATGTACAGTATCTGTTTATTAAATAAAGCCAGACTATTTGCTTTCTTTATAACTTGTGTATTGTTTCTTGACATATAAGAGTTCTGTACTCTTCCCCATATTTGAGGGCAAGAAGTCTGGGAATACTGTAGGTCCCAGAATTGGTTTCATGTTTTTATCATAATTCAGTTTAAAGACAATGTTTTTACAATTCTGAACAGAAATATCCAGACTGACCTGTCCTGCATTTTTGTTGAGTATACTCTCAGTGTTCCCTACAGCAAGTTTAAGCTTCATCCTGTCAACACATTGACAGCTTCAACTTCCACACTCCAACTACTGCACAAACTTTTTTATTCCAACAGAGCTGATAGGAGTCACACCTGGATTTAAAAAAAAAATTAAACCAAATATGTAACTAAGCTGATTAGAAAATTAAAAAAAATAATAATAATTTTGACAGAGAGCCTATGTAGGAAATATAGATTATGGCAATGGTAGCGAGGCCGTCCAATCTGAAATACTAGGAGCTCATTACCAAAGATAAACCAACATTTTTGTAAAAACATGAAAAAAGCTGGTGAGCATTTATGAAACACGTTTTATTGCAAATACCGATAACATATTGCAATGTCATTTAAAAAAGTTAATTAAAACACTTTATTTTCTAAATCTATATTCCTTTTATATCATTTCCTTATTTTCTAATGGAGTTTTCTCTGATTTTAAATTAAACTGACCTGGTTAAAGTGTAAACATAAATCTGACTGAGAAATTGTGTCAAGACTTGAGAATGCATGTTTGCAGATGGTCTCTGTCCAATCTGATTGATCTTGAGCTGCTTAGTGAGGAGCAATGGCATTCCAGAAGTGCAATGGATGAGGGGACTGAATGCAAAGAAATCTCACACTTTTCCGATATAATTCACAAAAACATTCTCAGTCCATGTATCCTGTTCCTTCTACAGTTATTCACAACTCCATGTTCTTTATCACAAATACCTAAAGAAATATATTGAAGTTTGATGTTATATGAAAATTGAAAAGGGTTGCTGAGATTTAAATATTTTTGCAAAAATGGAAAGACAAAATATCAAGGCCGTATCCATAAAATTAATAACTGATGTCTAAGAATAAAAAGTCTTGCAGCAGTTGGGAGGGAGGACTAGTGGTGGACTTAGCAATTTTGGAGCTCAAGGCAAACATTTGTGATGGGGCCCCTCTTCTAAGTCTGCTCTGAGTGTAGAGAGTTCTGTAGGGCCTCACACTGCAATGCAAAGAACCAGAGAGCAGCGCAACATTTTACTGTCGTCCCTCCCCTGGTCTCAACAGCTAAAGAGAAATGAGCATTCAATGTTAAATTTGCATATTCATCTGGAGGGACCTGTCAATCAACGAGCATCTGCACAATCGTTCACAGTACAGAAGTTTGATGTTCCTCCGTCATCAACGTGACTGCAGTGTAGAGGAGGCATGGCTTTCTGCTCCTTCAAGGAGGGGAGAGTAGCGAAAGTGGTTAAAATGTCCCTCTATCTCTCTATTAACAAAAGATAGGGACTATACAGTTAGTATTTTGATATAGAAAAAATAACCATAGTACTGTATTTTGCCTCAGGCATATGCACTTTGCTGTAAATGATTTTGATTGAAAGGAAAACGGTTTACGCTAATTTCATGGCGCTTAGATTTTTGTAAAAGTAATTTAATTGAAGGAAGAAGTTACACAAAGTCTAAGATTGATGAAAATACATCTTACCAAAAAGGGAAAAAAAGAAAAAAGAAAAAAAAAGGAAAAAAAGAAAATACATTTCACTGAAGGTGTCTTTTTCCTCTCCTCTCCTTTCCCTCTCCCTCTCAGGCCAGCTAGAGTTCCTGAACTTACTGGCAGGATGGAATAGATCTTGGAGAAAGCTGGGCCTTGGCAGAATTACCATAAATTTCGCTGTTTAGAATAGCCATCTGAGAAGAACCTGTAAGACTTTAAGGCAAACAAAAAAGTCAGCCTGCCCAAAACAAACGCTTTTATCAGAATCTGGCTACCCCGTGTGGGCCTTGAAAGGCTGAATATCTTAATTTCTCCTGGATCTTATGTAGGCAAGACACCCTGTGACAACTGTGACCTGGAACAGAGTACTACTAAACTGCCTGATAATGTTCCATCACTATCGAGGACTTTGACTGCAAGAGCTATCTGCCACAGATCCAGAGATAAAATAATTTCACCTAATAGATGCCCACACCAGAATGATTTCTTTTTTCTCAGGGCAGCTAAAAGAAGAGCTGCTCCCTCCTGAACAGTATCTGAACAATGAAGAAAACTGCACGATATCTTTGTTTCATTTAAAAGGTGAAAAGTCACATTTAAACCAGTTTGAGAACAGCTAGTACAGCATGTCTTAAATACATGTCTAAATGCATTAAATATGTTGCTAAACTAGCTTGTGCAGGGCTTTGCTTTCACTGATCATTATCAGTGTCAGGGCTGTAGATCAGGATCTTTTAAGTGTTTAAAGGGGTTCCAGTGAAAAGTTCTCACGCTGAATGTCTGTGTGACATATGGTATGAAAGCTCGGTGGCAAATAGAAATATTAGGTACAACACAGCCACTTTTATTCTCAATATAAATTCTAATATCTATCTATCCATTTCCGTTTCCGGTGTGTGATCGTAGGTAGTAGACGTGGACGTGAGAGTGGCGCTAGTTTCAAATGGTGATTCTTTCCCTTGTGTATTTCGGTTTCAAACAACATTCCAACTGTTCTGAATGCACTAAAGCAGGTAAATCAGGTAAGAGTAATTTGTTTTTTTCATGTGAGTGTTAGGTAAGTAAGTGTTTGGTTAGACAGGTGGGTGTGAGGAGGCATGGCGTCCTCCGAGACGCCTGCTCCTTCCATCAGGCAGGGGGTCCGGATTGTCCCTCCGGACGCCTCTGTGGAGGAGGTGTTGTTGGCTGTAGGAGAGCAGGTAGGTTACGGTAAATTGTCTCATGCTTCGCGCATGAATAAGGCGGTTGTTGTTTTTTTGAAGGATGAGTCCACCGTTCACCAGCTGATTGAGTCCGGAGTAATTATCCGGGACTCTTTGTGGCGGGTTAGCCCGCTGGCTGTACCGTCTACGCGGATCACCGTATCCGGTGTTCCGCCGTTCATCCCGAACGCCCTTCTGGAGAACGAGCTCCGTAGGTTCGGAAAAATGGCGAGCGGGTTCCGGACCGTTAGTTTGGGCTGCAAAGACCAGAAACTGAAGCATGTGCAGTCTCTGAGACGGCAGGTGTTTATGTTTCTGGAGTCCCCCACGCAGACACTGGAGGTGTCCTTCCGCGTGAAGCACGGTGAAGGGCTTTACATGGTGTACGCCAGCTCGGGACACATGAAATGCTTTGAGTGGGGAGATGTCGGACATAAAATATCAGCGTGTCCACACAAACAGCAGGAGAATGGGCAAATGTTGGATAAAGATGGTAGCTCTGCTGCTCCCGGGTCTGTGCGCGGCGCTGCGCCCGCGGGGCTCGCGGCGGTCCCCGCGGTGCCCACGCCGGCCGCGGGGGGTCCGGAGGCAGCGGGCCAGATGCCGGTAGCCGGGGACCCGGTGGTCACAAGCCCCGTGGTCTTGAGTCCCGTTTCTGTAGCTGGGCACTCTGTGGTCGTTGTGGAGGCTGAGGTGGCGGAGTGTAATGTTGAAGCGGAGATAATTGAACCAATTGAGGTGGAGAAGCAGCAGGAGGCTGCAGAAAGTGTAACTGAGATACAGGTAGAGAGCACTGAGGACAGAGCTAGCACCAGTGGGACAGGACAGGGGGAAGTCTGTAGTCAGACTTCATGTGGAGACGACATGGAATATGAAACTGAGTCAGACACAGCATCCATCAGTGAAGTGGTGGGCAGAAGGATTGACCTCTATTCTTTAGAGGAAATTAATGAGTTTCTGGATGAAACATTTAACAAATCAGTGAAAGTCAGTGACTACTTTGAGGACACAGATAAATGTATTAAATCAGTAAGTATATTAAAGAGGCTGGTTAGCAATGACCTCCTAGATGAAAAGAGGTGCTACCGTCTAAATAAACATCTGGCAATCCTTAGGAAGGCTCAGAGAGGAAAAACTGGTAAAAAGTCCAAGAGAAAGATCCAATATGAATAGTCACATGGTGAATTTTTCTTCCTACTGTTTAATGCTGGGTTCAATCTTTACCCTTTTTCTTCTCTGCAATATCTCTATGGAGAGTCTAAAAATAGGATCTTTAAACATCAATGGAGGGAGGGACAAAAATAAGAGGGCTTTAATATCTGAGCTAGCTACTCGAAAAAAGATTGATGTGTTATTCCTACAGGAAACACATTCCACTCCAGCAGACAACACAGATTGGGCCTTAGGTTGGGGGGGTCGTGGTTCCCGAGCCACGGCTCTAATCTGAGTGCAGGTGTAGCCATTCTGTTTGCAAAACACATTGTTCTGTCTCAGGTAACAGTATCTGAGTCAGTAACACATGCAGCAATAGGCTAACTGCAGCCATTATATCACCAGTTGGTTTTTCAGACCATCACTTAATAACTCTTGATTTTTCTTTAATGGTGCCTCCTCGAAGATCTCCTTATTGGCACTTTAATATAAGACTAATCCATGATAAGAATTTCTGTCAGTCTTTCACTGATTTCTGGGGTCAGTGGAAAAGCAGAAGGTCAGAATTTAAAAGCATAGGTCAATGGTGGGAGGTGGGGAAGACACAGATTAAATTTTTTTGTCAGCAATACACATCACACACAGAGGCAATAGAAAGGGATCAGGTTGAGTTATTGGAAAGGGAACTTCATGTATTGGAAGAGGGCATAGCTAATGGGGTGGACAGAAATAATGATAATAATAAGACTTGGGAGAAGAAGAGGGAATCATTAAGCAGGTTTTTACATGAAAAAGCTAAAGGAGCTTTAATAAAATCTAGAATCCTATCTATTAAAGACATAGATTCACCTACTAGATTCTTTTTTAAGCTGGAAAGAAAGGTCAGGCAACATAACCAGATTATGCACCTTAAGAGGTCCAATGGGTCGGTGACCAGTGACCCGTCTGAGATGAGGAGGCTGGCCATAGACTTTTACAGCAGCTTGTTTAGAGCGGATGAGTGTGACCCAGGTCGTGTGGAGGAGATACTGGAGGGACTCCCTCGTTTAGGGGAGGCGTCGGCAGCCTTCCTGGAGTCCAGGGTGCAGTTTCAGGAGCTGTCTACAGCGGTGAGCCAGCTCAGCTGTGGTCGGGCGCCTGGTGTCGATGGACTTCCAGCTGAATTTTATAAGACATTTTGGAAAGTTATTGGAAAGGACCTGATGGAGGTTTTCGAAGGATGTTTGGACTCTGGGACGTTACCGACGAGCTGTAGGAGGGCAGTACTGACTTTACTGCCAAAGAAAGGAGACTTGGGACTTCTACAGAACTGGCGGCCAGTCTCACTACTTTGCACCAACTATAAAATTCGGGCCAAAGTACTGGCGAATAGACTTAAAAAATATATGGACTCAATTGTAGACGACAGCCAGACGTACTGTGTCCCTGACAGGACAATAATGGACAATTTGTTTTTACTCAGAGACATCATAGATCTGTCAAAATTCCGGGAATTAGATATAGGTTTGCTTTCTCTGGATCAAGAAAAGGCATTTGATAGAGTTGATCATAAATACTTGTTTAAAACACTTAAAGCATTTGGTTTTGGTAATTTTTTTATTTCATGTATTGAGTTGTTGTATTCAAGGGTCACTGTATTATTGAAGGTAGGAGGGGGACTCAGCAGACCGGTTTCTGTACAGAGAGGGATCAGGCAGGGATGTCCTCTTTCTGGGATGCTATATACTTTGGCTATTGAGCCCTTATCGCATCAGCTCAGGAAAAATATATCAGGTTTAAAATTAGCAGAAAAAACAAATGTTTCGGTTAGGTTGTCAGCATATGCTGACGATGTAACAGTTTTTATAGGATGCAAAAATGATGTTAGGACTCTGGAACAAAAACTAAAACTATACGAGCAAGCTTCTTCAGCAAAGGTTAACTGGTCGAAGTGTGGGGGTCTTTTACTGGGAGAGTGGAGAAATAAAGAGAGGCCGACCTTACCGGCCGGGCTGCAGTGGAGCGCAGAAGGGATGAAGGTGCTAGGTGTATATCTAGGAAATGAGGACTTTCAGTTAAAGAACTGGGAGGGCATAGGTGAGAAAATAGGTGCCCGATTGTCTAGATGGAAATGGGTCCAGCCCCAGTTGTCATACAGGGGGAGGACTTTGGTTGTCAACAGTCTAGCTGCATCCATGCTCTGGCATCGGGCAACAGTTCTTGTTCCTCCGGACAAAATACTGAAACAGATACAGAAGACACTGGTGGACTTTTTATGGGATGGTTACCACTGGATTCGATCAGCTGTGCTGTTTTTACCTGTGGCGGAAGGGGGTCAGGGGCTGATTGACCTCAGGAGCCGCATAACTGCGCTTCGGCTCCAGACAGCACAGAGATATCTGTACAGAACGCAGCAGCCCTGGACTCAAACGGCATCCCTGCTGCTGCAAAGAGTTGGAAACCTGCAGTACGACAGGCATCTTTTTCTATTGGACCTAGAGGGAATGGATATCACTCAAACCTTCAGTTTTTATCAGTCAGTGTTGGGTGACTGGAGAACAGTTTTAAAAAGTAAAAGGAACTGCTCTAAGGTGTATGGGATGGTAGGTGATGAACCTTTGTTCCATAGCCCGGCAATAAGGAGCAGAATTCTGGCCTGACGAAGCTGGCAGGACTGAGGGCAGACGGTCAGTGGAAGAGTGCTGCGAAGATATGTGAGGACACAGGGACCAAGTCTTTACGCCTCATGGACAATTTTAGATTTGTTTTTGCAGTGAGATTGGTGCAGGAGGTGATAAGTGGACTTCCCGGATCCTTCAGGAGGGCACTAGAGGCTGAAGAGCATCTGGAGGGTTTTCCAGAGCTGTCCATTAGTGCTGCAGTGGAGGAGCAGGAGGAAGCAGATGGGCTCCTGCTGTCTTTTAAAAAGCCAGAACTGTGGAACTTTTCGGAAGCACCAAAGAAGAGCCTATATGAGGTATCTGTAAAAGTCCTGAACAGAGCAATGCTGGCAGGGGTCAGAGATTCGAGGTGGTCGGGTATGTTGGCACCAGGTTCGTCTCCCAGGGGCAGCTGGAGGTCCCTGTACAAGGCTCCCCTGGAGAAACGCAGTGCGGATCTCCAGTGGAGGATTGTGCACGGGGCCGTGGCCACTAACAGACACGTGGCACGTATCGATCACAGGGCAGGGAGTCAGTGCGCGTTCTGTCAGGCTGAGGAGACGTTAGAACACCTCTGGATAGGATGTCCCAGAATAGGTCCCCTATTTTCACTTTTAAAGCAGTGGGTGGGAGCTCTAGGAATTAGTTTTAACAGTGAGTTGTTTATTTTTGGACCCAGGTACTTGGCAGCACAAAGGGGGAAAGATCTGTTTGGTTAATTTTTTTGTTGGGTCAGGCTAAAATGAGCATTTGGTTGAGCAGGAGAAATAAAATGAAGGGGGCAGGTTCTGCAGATGCTGGGCTTATGTTTAGAGGTTTGGTGGCGGCACGTCTCAGGACTGAATTTTCTTATTATAAAATGGTGTCAGACCTGAATTAATTTATTTGTATTTGGGGAGTTGGAGATGTTTTATGTCGAATAGATGATGACATGCTTATTCTGAGTTTTTGAGGGGAGGTGGGGGGGGATCTTATTTGTTTGTTTATTTATTTAATTTTCTTCTTTCTTTTTTCTTTTGGGTTTTGGGCCTTTAGGGAGGTTGTGTATGTATGTATCTAATTTATTTATGAGTATTTATTGTACATGACACAATGGACTCTCTCTCTCTCTCTCTCTCTCTCTCTCTCTCTCTCTCTCTCTCTCTCTCTCTCTCTCTGTCTCTCTCTCTCTCTCTCTCTGTCTCTCTCTCTCTCTGTGGAGGACTGTGAGAGTGGGTGCGCGTTTCAGCGTGAGTGCGATTTCTATCTTTTCTATTCCTTGTTTGTTTGTTTGTTTGTTTGTTTGTTCATTGTTAGTTTTGCTGTTTGTGTGTTTGTGGCGGGTGGTTTCCTGAGCGGTTACGCCCGGTGTTTTTCACCGGGATTATGCCGACTCATGGAGTTGGGAGTGTGGGTCTGGAGAAGCTCACACGCCGACACGGAGTTAAACTTTGTTAACTTTGGCCGCTAGTTAATCCGGCCAAAAAGATCATCTTGTCTCAAGTCCCTCCATTTATTAGTAATGAAACATTACAAAGACAACTGGCGAGGCACAGGCAGTTAATGTCTCCCATTAAACGGATCCCTCTGGGCTGTAAATCACCGCACCTTAAACATGTTCAGACCTCTCAACTTTTATCAAAAGTTAAGAGTGAGATTATGCTAATGTAGGGGGCGGGGCTTGTTTGGGGGCGGGGCTAACCGGACCCTGGAAGAGCCGGTGGAGTCAACTCCATCTCATTTTTATCCCACCAGACAATGAAGTAGACATGTATTACTTGTGTTAAAAAGAGAAAGAGACGTATTAATACTTTATTGTTCAGTTAATGGATTAAAACATAAAAAATACACAATTGTTCAAATAATACTAAATAATATCAAGTAGTTTTAAGTTATTGACCGAATTATTATACTGTTACACATTCATCTATGGGTTGTTTATCATTGTAAATCTATAACCTGATTGGTGAATCAGGCTGAGTTTCATCAAGCCTTTATGATCAACATTTCCCCTCAGCAGCAACACTGAAGCACACAGAGGTTCCCGCTGCGTCTTTACGCACGATCCAGCTGCTGATGTCTCCCTCTTTTCAGCTCAGTGGACTTCTAGACTGTTACAGTTTATAACATTCTCATCACCTTTCATAGCGACAGGTTTCTCAGTCAGTCGCCGCGCTGACCAGACGAATCTCTATTGCTCTCGTCAGTGCGCCCAGAGCGCAGAGATTCTGCAGAGGGACAAATTAAATGGCAGCACTGACACTCCATGGAGAGCTCACTTAGGTCTTAGTGACAATGTTGGACCTGAGTGGAGAGCGCTGTACAAACCACCATTAATCAAACGAGCAGCTGACTTACAGTGGAGGATTTTACATGGCATTGTGGCTGTGAATGCTTTTATTTCTATTATTAACTCTGATGTTGGTCATGATTGCCCATTTTGCACTAATCATGAAACTGCGTTTCATTGTTTTATGGAGTGTGCTTCGTTTGGTGCCAGTATTTGCAATGTTAGAAAATTTGTTTGGACTATATGGAGAGTTTTTTTCTAAACAAATGTTCATTTTGGGGTACAGATACTCTCAGAAGACTAAAATTAAATGCCAGCTTTTTAATTTTATTCTTGGATGAGCAAAGATGGCTATTTATATGAGCAGAAAAAACAGAATAGAGAAAGCTGTGGATGATGACGCTGTGTTCATGTTTGTAAAGATGTTGAAAGCTCGTTTGAAAATAGATTTTAATTATTATTGGATGATGAAAGACCTGGAAAGTTTTTCCAGAATATGGTGCTACAAAAATGTTCTGTGTCAGCTTGTAAATGAAGAACTTGTCTTTGGAAGTATGCTAGGATAATTTGGATTTTGTAAATCGTGTCTTACTGATGGTTGTTTGTGGTAGTTGTGTAACTTTTTAAATCTTTTAATAAATGTATTGTTAAACTTCAAAACTTCTCTCTCTCTCTCTTTATATATATATATATATATATATATATATATATATATATATATATATATATATATATATATATATATATATATATTCCATGAATTCCCATCTGAAAACATTTATTTCAAAACTGCAGCCTAAATTTCTGAAAAGGTTTTACACCTTTAAGTCATACTGTTGCAAAAAACAAATTTCCCAAGAATTTCTTTTTAAATTTGGTTACAACATGCATTCCTGAGCTAAGAGAAATGTTGCAGGGTGTGACAAAGGTATTTAAAAGTGGCTCCTGGAGAGTCACCTCTTAGTTGAGTTCCAGTGCTAGAGATTTTCGACTGCTTCTTTATCTCAAAGGAAAAGCTGTGCGGAGCAACAGTGATGGCGCTTTCCTGGTCTGATGACTACAGAAACTACAGTGGCTTCCGCTCGTCCGGTGGATACAACAGGTTCAATAATCACCACTCTTCAGGTACAATGTAAACAAATCTGTGTATTTGTATTTTTCTTTTTTTTGCTAAAGGTATATCTGCTGATGAAATGTGACAATGTTCTCCATCACGTATCACCAACATATCAAATCAGTCATGCAGAAATGTAGCTATTATAAAATAGATCAAATGAAAATAGTTTACTAGTTTAGATCTCCAAATATGACATGAGAAGGAAAGAAATGTGGGACATAATCTACAAACTCAGTATCCTGTCAGCTTTGCAACAGCTTCACGTAAATCAGTGGCCACAAAACTTAAAGTAACAATAATGCACAGTCATTTCAACCTAAATTTACTATTTGTTCTATTTATTGTTCTATTTATTCCATTTGTTTGTAATCTGAATTAAATAGCTTTTTTATTCCTGTGAAGGAAATAATTCTCATTACTTAAATTGGAAAATAAATGGCTTATTAAACATTTAATTAAAAGTCCCAATAACAAAAATGTGAGCAAATTCTAAAAAAAATTAAAACAGGAAACAAGAACATTATTTTTTCTCTGTTTCTTTTTTCCTTTTGTGATTTCTTAATGTTCTCTGGGTCTTTTTATTTACATTTTTCAGCTTTTAGGAAAGTGGACCTCCACTGTCAGACCAACAACAACAAGCACCACACCAGTGAAATCTCAGTGAAGCAGCTGATTGTGAGACGAGGCCAGCCGTTCAACATAACCCTTAAAATGGCAAAACCTTTCAACCCTGACTCTGATCAGCTCATCATGAAAGCTGAGACAGGTTGGCATCTTTAGGAATTATTTGTTTTTCTCTTTCAAATGTGTCTGAAATGCACAATTTATTTGATTGTGAAGTTTTCACAGGTTTTGACAGGTTATTTAGACAGTTTGTACCTAATGAGTCAATAAGCTAAATTTGAAATGTTACAATTAATACAAATGAATTGATCTGAGCACACATAGTTCTGTTCCCTTTTTGCAGGAAAATATCCATCTGAGAAGCAAGGGACCATGTCTCTGTTTGGTGTTCCAGACAAAGTGGAACGTTCATTTTCTGCTAAGGCGGTCTGGAAGGCAGAGTTTCAGAAAAACAGCGTTCCTGAACCAACAATCTTGGCTCTCACTATAACTCCTCCTGCTGACACTCCTATAGGGGAGTACAAGCTATCTGTACGACTTAGGGCTGAAGAAAAGGAGTTAGCAAAACTTTCGGTGCTCTTCAACCCTTGGTGTTCTGGTAGGTTTGTCGTCACTCTCTGTGTCCAACACGTTTTGCATCAATCCACCAACAAAAACTAAAGTGATAGCTCATTTTAATTTTTGCAGGTTCATATGTGTTTCTTATGTCCAGGTAGTGACCTGCAGCAGTCAAGATGTTTATAGATTTTTCTTCCCAGAAAATGTAAATTGTTGTTATTTTTACAGATATAATACTGACCCCGCTTCAACAAAATCTTACTGTTATCAGCAGGTTGACGTTGGGCTGGAAGATATATAAAAAAAAAACATATTGATTAAATAAAAATCATATTGATTGATATAGATAATTATCAGCAAATTCAAAACATGTTAAGTGCAACCATGGACATTTTATGCTGTTGCTTAAGGACCTATTTTTATATACAGAACACACAAACACTTTTATTCAATCAACTTTTTACAAAAACTGCAAGTTTTTAGAAAGGAAAATGGAGCAGACACTCTTTAAACCATTTGAAGGGGGCGGAGCTTGGTGATGGAGCATTCCTGGGTCCTGCATTGTGATTGGTTGGGAGGATGTAATGACTGTAATATTAACCTACATGGCTAGAATGCAAAAGGAAGGAAAACTGTTATTCTATTGAACGTTTTTTAACCTTTTTTTCCGTCGTTGATATACGTCTATCAATCGATAAATATTGTTGTTGTTATTATCGTCCAGCCCTAGGTTGATGTTGCTCTGTATGTATGGATGCCTTATCTATATATTTTAATATTTAAATGTTTTCTCCGTGTAGAGGACTGGGTGTTTCTGCCTAACAAGGAAGAGAGAGAAGAGTATGTTATGAACGAACATGGAATAATCTATACCGGAGCTGATCACTACATCTCAGAACTTTTATGGGATTTTGGACAGGTACAAAAACACCAAAAATATAAACATAATGAAGGTTTCATGCATCGTTACATTTCACTGGATATTTTTACATAAAAAGCACAAAACCTATTAGATTTCCCCTTAAAATAGAAAATACATGTTCTATGAAAAATTGTTACAATACTCTAACAAACTCACTATTGATAGAAATGCTTGCATATTTAGCAACAGTTTAAGAATAGTTTCTCTTTCCACCCAGTTTGAAGAGGACATGGTGCAAATATGTCTGAAGATACTTGACCTCAACGTCAAACACAAGCGGGACCCAGCAGATGACGTTTCTGCACGCTGTAATCCCATCTATGTCAGCCGTGTGATTAGCAATATGGTAGGCCATGCTCTTTATGTTTTGTTTAAAAATATATCTGAAATAAGATTTAAAAGTCTTGAAGTTTTACAGTGTTGTGCTCCAGAATGTCAAAATCTGCTGATTTGTGAAAGTGGGATTTTCCCTGGATTTACTGTTAAGGGTCATGTCATATCCATAATTTCCCTTTGTTACAATAACATCAATAATAATCATCTTTGACAATGCAACATACATTTAACAGAAGTTTGTCCTCTAGATTTAACCCTTCACTTTGAGAGCAGTGAGCCGCCTCTACGCAGCACCCAGGGAGCATTATGGGTGCGTAGGGTCTTGCTCAGGGAATCAGAGTGGCAGTCTGTGGGTGTTGAACTAGGAACCTTGCAGCCTTTCCCCATATATACAAATTCCCTTTGTTATCAGCTTTAAAGCACTGTTTTTTGCCCTATCAGAAGTTGACAACAAATGTAATTCTGTCGTATTGCTCATGGCAAATGAAACGATCACCATTGTTCTTCCTCGTCTTTCTGGCTGACAGTCGGATGGCCCAGGGCAAAGTTCAGCATAGCTTGGCATAGTACTTAGGAGGATGGGTGTGAGCAGCTGATGGAATGTATCATTATATTTCACTTTCAGCTCCCAGTGATTGATACATTTGTTGTGAATGATTCCATCTAAGATAATTATATCTGGAGAAACAAAATTAATGAAACATTTAATATCATGTTTGCATATGATTAAAAAAAACTCTATGGTTTGTAGTTATAAAAGTCAAAACGTGACCTATCAACGTCAATGTTTTTCTGATGTTCCAAACTTATTCTATCAGAATCTAGTCCCAACCCAAATAAGAACTTTGTTTTTTTTTTGTCTCTCTCTCTGTCTCTGCCTGTCTTTTTATTTTATTTTTTATTTAGATTAACAGTAACACCAGTAATGGCGTCCTACAGGGAAATTGGTCAAACAATTATAGTTCCGGTTTCCCGCCAACTCACTGGAGTGGCAGCTATGCCATCCTCAAACAGTGGTATGGCTCCTCCTGCAGCATGGTCAAGTACGGACAGTGTTGGGTGTTTGCCGGCGTCATGTGTTCAGGTGAGGTTACCTAGCTCCTCCATCAACAACTTCACAGTGAGTGTGTGTGGATAAATCTCTTTATTAGGGTGGGTATTTATGTTAAAATCAGGTATTGCAGAGGCTTTACGGGACAAGGTGAGGGAGGGGATGTTGGGGGGGGGCTCAGTGTGGTGAAGTGCACTAGGTTCATGGAGCAGCTGCTCTCATGTCTCCAGGACTCACATGTCTGAGTGGCATCAGGCCATAGTGACTTTAGCGTAATATTCCAATAACAGACTGTAAGCATTTTGAGGGAAGTTCTTTCCTTTCTTCACAAGATAATAGAGTTGCTTAGTCTAATGCTACTGCATTGCTGACTCTGTCTACATTGATTGAGATTCACTCTCCTCATCATGCCAAATGCTTGGAACGGCTTGAACCAATAGTACAACAATCTACTTTTTGATTAATTTAGCTGATAATTATATGGCAGTTTGGGGGCACTAATAAAGTGCAAACACAACCGTGAATGTTAGACAGTGACAAGAATCAATGTTTCACAAAGTGTGATTCCCTTCATTCCTTTTAGAAACATTTAATTATGTCAACATATATGGCAAGACAAAAAAGTGTGACATCAGACCATATCTTTTTTAATAGGCAACTTCAATACGATTTCAGACTTTTTCAACAGAAGATCTCTTGTAACTTTAACTAATGAAACGTGGTTATTTTGAGATCAGAGCGAACATTACCAAAATTATACACCTCCTTAAAGCTGCTTTTTCCCACGCTTAATTTTCCTTTATAAAGATGCTGTTTACTCTAAAGATGAAAGACAATGTGCAAGACTGAAGGAAAGAAGGTTAAATTTATAAATTAACTGATCTTTTATTTACTTGTATATAGATTATATTAAAATATACAGAAGGTTCATGTAAACACTAAGTTTGACAAAACATAGAGCAACAAGAACGTTATTTTATTTGGTTTCAGTGATGCGCCTGCTGGGAATCCCCTGCCGCGTGGTCACCAACTTCGAGTCTGCACATGACACCAACCAGAACTTAACCGTAGACAACTACTATGATGATAATGGAGTTAGAGAGAAAACGTCCAGTGACAGCATCTGGTAAAATCTTTCATTTGATTTAATTTAATTCATTTACAATGTGCTTTTCACTTTTTCTGTCCTCACTTACAGAGAAAGGGAATGGGGTGGGGGGTGCTACACAGAGAGATTTCTCGGGGTGAAGGGTAAATAAAATATGCTACATGTCTTTTGTTTGAAGTAACTACATGCTAGAGATCAGTTATTTGTGCTTTATAGGCACAGCTCCTCCACTTGTCAAATGGCACTGTTGACTCTACTCACAGGTGTTAGCTCATTGTAAAATGGACCAAACCATTGTACCAACAATGTATAATTAACTGTATCATTTTGCCTAGATTTAAATTTTTTATTGTTTCTAAAAAATTTCTAAGTTTCTCTATTTTTTTTATTGGAAGAAAAACAATCTAAATTTCCTGACCCATCTGTTCCCCCTGTGATTTCTGCCTTTGTGCGTGTGTTGATTTTTTTCAGGTACTCTTCCTTTCCATTATAGGTGCAAGAGCCATATTTACTGGTGTTATTTATTAACATCTTTTTTCTAGAGAAAACACTAGAGCTATGTTATTAAACATGATTTAGAGTAAGAGGTGTTCTGGTTTGGCAGAATTGGTGTTAACTTCTTCAATGACTGTTTTTGGGCCCATGAAGTGGTTATCAGCTTCTATGTTGGGTTGTATTTAAAGGAACTTCCATGTCTGGGTAGAGGGTTGGATGAGGCGACCAGATCTTGCAAAAAGTGGCAAATATGATGGCTGGCAGGCTCTAGATGCAACTCCACAGGAAAAGAGTGAAGGTATGGTACTTTTTTCTTTAAAAATCGTTTAATCCTGAAACTTTATGTAATGATTATTTTTTTAAAACAATTTTCTTCTAAATTTAAAGCTGAAAGTAAAAGCACTGATCAGAATTCTATAAAATCCATTGAAGTCTATTACGGGCAAAGTGCAACAAATAATTGAGTTTTCTGCTGTTTATTATCAAAGACCTTGTTAGGCTTTAGTGGCACAACACACACATATATTATGTGTCTTCAATAAAACATAGTAACTCATTAGATTGTTTAATACAAATTACATAGTTGTGGGTTTAAAAATGTTATGCTCAAACTTGTAAACTGATCACTTTAACCATTAAACACTCTCAGGCATAATGCAGCCCCAAAGCAGGCACAATGTCTTGTGTCCTATTTTGCGTCCTTTATGCAAAGGGTTGTAACATGAAGGTAATCTGGCGTAAAACATTTGCCAAATTTGCAAAGCGAGTCAATAACATGATCTTCATACCAAATTGGTCTTGGTCTGGATCAACAACGACCATTGCTGGTGACCGTGGAAATTGAACTACTGTTGTTAGTAAAGAAGAAGAGGAAGAGGAGGAGGAGGACATTGTATCCATAGGCAGAGAGAGATGAGAAAAGACAAAAGTCTAGGACTGATAGTGAGGATTTTTAACACATACTGTGTGTTCAGGAGACCGAGTGGAGGATACCAAGACTAGAAGCTTAGAAGCAAGGCAGGCTCAAACTGTTCTAACGTGGTTGGGAGGAGAAATGGTGCAGGAGTTATCTTGAAGGAGAAGTTTGTCAGGAATGTTCTGGAGGTTAAAACAGTGACAGATAGGTTGATGAGTCTGAAGCTAGAAACTGAAGGTGTGATAATCAATGTTGTTAGTGGTTATGCCCCACAGGTAGAGTGTGAGTTAGTTAGTTAGTTAGTTAGTTAGTTAGTTAGTTAGTTAGTTAGTTAGTTAGTTAGTTAGTTAGTTAGTTAGTTTTGATGAAGTGATGCTGATTTTCCCCAGAGATGAAAGATTTGTGATTGGTGCAGATTTCAATTTATACAGAGCTGGGAACAGAGGTGATGAGGAAGTGATGGGCATGTTTGGTATCTGTCATGGTTTTAAGGTGTTTGGCCCACATGCAGACACAGTCGTGAGGCAGAGAGCAGATGATTATTTAAGACCCTCAGACGAACAGAGGCGAACGAGGGGACGAATCACGATGGGGCAGCGGCAGTGAGGGACTTGACAGCAGGACTCGCTAGATCTAGGACGAGAGGAGAGCGGTAGATAAATCAAGTGCATGGGAGAAGCGTGAAAGAAGGGGGGGCTTACCACAGATCACACGAACAGGGCCAGGAAGAGTGGAGCAAAGTGAAACTCATCAGGGCTCTCTTCGATGTGGTCACCAGGTGACCGAGTGACAGGTAAGGTGGGAAACTCGAACCAAAAACCATCCAAGGTTGTGTACTGAAGTCAGAACGCCAATGAGGTATCCGGTGAAGACACGGCAAACAAAGAATCCAAAATGAGAACACAGACATGAATACTGAATGGCAACTCACACATGGCGAGGAGATGATTTGGCGCTGACTGGCTGTGAGAGCCAGGTATCTGTAGGCAGAGTCAAAGGCCAGACAACATGCAGGTAATTAGAACAATGCACAACAAAAAAATAGGCAGGATGCATGACATGAGGACAAAATCAGAGCAGAGGATAAAGTGGTGGAAGATGAAGAAAGTTGTGTTGCTTTCAGGGAGGAGCAGAGACAGTCTCTGGGTGGGCAGGAGGTGCTTCTAGGGAACTGGACAACAACAGCTAACAATACTATTGTGACAGAGTGTCAAAGCGACAGAGATGGGAAGGTGTTCAGCAGATTAAGAATGAAATGGAAATGTACTGAAAGGTGTAACAAACATGATACGAAGATGGAAGGAGTTATTTGACAAAAAGTGATGAACAAGGGAAATCCATCCATCCATTTTCTTTATCCCTCATGGGGTCGCGGGGGTTGCTGGTGCCTATCTCCAGCGTTCACCGGGCGAGAGGCGGGGTACACCCTGGACAGGTCGCCAGTCTGAACAAGGGAAATAACAGAACAAAAAGCAGAAGAAGTGGCATTTGTGGATCAGGAAGTAGCAAAGAATAATAATGAAGAAGTTAGGAAGGCATTGAAAAAGCTGAAGAGCCAATTGGTCGTACTTGTGGAGGTATGGAAGCGTTAAAGGTTTAACAGCAGTTGAGCATTTGTCTTAGTTGTTCAATGAGATCTTAGAGAGCGAGAAGATGCCTGAGAAATGGAGCAAAAGTGTGCTGGTACCAGTTTTCAAAAACAAGGGGGATGTCAAGAGTTGTGGTAACCACAGAGTCATGAAGTTGATGAGTCGTACACTTAATTTATGGGAAGACTCGTAGAAACTTGGTTTAATGCCAAGAAAATGTACTAGAAAATGCTGTATTTGCTTTGAGCATGGTGATGGAGAACGACAGAGAAGTTCAAATCGAGCTATGATGTATTTTTGTAGATCTAGAGAAAGCACATGGCAGCATTGAGAGAAGAGCTGTGGTATTGTTTAAGGGAGTCTGGAGGAGCACAGAAGTATGCTAGGTTGGTGCAGATATGTATGAGAGCTGTAAGAGAGTGGTGAGGTGTGCTGTAGGTGTGACAGGAGTTCAAGCTGGACAGGAGAATGCATTACGGGTCAGCTCTGAGCTCCTTCTTGTTTGCTGTGATGGACAGGTCGATAGATGAGGTTAGACAGGGATCTCCATGACTATGATGTTTGCAGATGACATTGTGTTCTGCAGTGAAAGCAAGGAAAATGTGGAGAAAAATCTAAAGAGATGGAGGTTTGCCCAGGAGAGGAAATGAATCAAGGTTAGCCATAGCAAGACTGAATACATGTATGAAATGAGAGGGACCCAAGTAGAGTGATGACGTTACATGGAGCAAAGATAAAGAAGGTAGAGACGAAAGGCAAAAGACGAAGAAGAAACATTATCATATGCATATGTAAATAGAACAATATTAAAAGTTTATTTATTTTAATAATTAAATTCACCAGGTGAAACTCATTAAATAGATCTTCACACAGAGATATTTTGAGGCTTCATTTCTGTTGAATATGGTTTCCCACATAGAGATAGTAAAAACATGACATTTAAGATTAGATATTAAATAAGACCAATGTAAAAATTGAACGCAGAAATGTGAGCTTAATGAAAAGTATGCTATGTACTACACTGTGCTTTTCAAAATTCTTGAGTAATCCATCCATTATTTCTTTGTATTTTACTTCCAAAGATATAGATTTTACACTGGATATTTAGGTACCTTCTTACTCGCAACCTGCCACAAAGAAATAATATAAAACTACTTGATGGAAATACGATTTTTAGCTCTGACAAAAGAATTTACAAAGAGCTACTAGCTGAAAAAAACCAGATGATCAGCAGAAGGACAATGCATGTCTTAGTCAGGGTTTTGTTTTATTCCTCTTCTTATTAATAGACCATTTACCATTCCATTTTCTCTGTTTTCAAGCTGATATGCCATCATCATGTTCTGGATTGGAAATGAAAGAAAAATGTCTTTGGAGAGACTAGGAAATTATTGATTTAAATCCAACGATAAGCTCCTTTAGTAACGTACAATTCTGTGAACTCATAATTACAAAAGGATTGCTGTGTAAAATCTGAAACCAAGGTAGATTTTTTTATGTGCAGAGGAGCATACAGGCAAAAACACCAATTTCAGTGTTAACTTTACATATTGCTTAATAGATCAGAATGAAAATTGGTAAAACAGTTGCCGGGATATTAAATTGACATTTGTGTTGAAGGTATGTACTGCTGTGGCCCAGCTCCAGTCAAAGCCATCCTGAGCGGAGACACTCACCTCAAATATGATGTACCGTTTGTCTTTGCTGAAGTCAATGCTGACTGTGTTAACTGGAAGGTCAGTGAGCAGAGCATTTAGGAACAAAATGTAAAAAAATATATAAAATAAACTGTAAAACGCTTTATTTTTACAAGACACATTTTAACAAAAACACTGATTACCACAACGGATAGAGGCTGGCATTCACTGCTGACCTTCTGTAGGCATTTGTTTAATGTCCATCTGCATATCCTTTCAGATCAAAAGAGATGGATCTAAGATAAAGATGTCATCTGACAGCAAGACCGTTGGGCAGCACATCTCCACAAAGCGTCCGGGGTCAAACCAGAGGCTGGACATCACAGATACCTACAAACACAGAGAAGGTGGGAAACCCTTATCCCTTAAGGCAGGGGTGTCAAACTCATTTTGGTTTAGGGGCCGCATACAGCTTAATCTGATCTCAAGAGGGCCACACGAGTAAACTCATTTCAAGATTAAATAGAACTAATAAATGTGGACTTGTTGTTGATTTTTTTATATTAAATGAATTTCACTTTTACACAATATATTATGAATAACCTCAGCGTTTTTAAGAAAAGTATGTGCAATTTCAACAATACTTTTACTCAGTTAAACATTTACCTGTGCATTATGCATAAGAACTGATCACAGTGATTGTACCAGTGTTGTAGTACTTGAGTCCAAGACTCGAACTCGAGTCCGAGTCATTAGCTAAATTTAGAGACTCGTGACTTGACTTGGACTTGAGCACTGATGACTCGAACTTGGACTCGGACTCCTACATTCAGATCATTCTGACTCGGAAATTGATAAAAAAGACTCAACTTTTTTTTATATCATTAGGCTATAATTTTAATATGTCATTAGAATATCATTTGGTGTATGATTTTAATATCTAAATTATTAGTGCAATGGAATGTTACTGCTTCATGTCATACATCACACGTCACGGCATGTTCCTACAACGAACGGATCAATAGTGACTCGACTCGGACTTGACTCGGATGAGTAGTGGACTTGACTCAGACTCGACTCGGATTTTTTTTTAATGACTTGGACTTGACTCGGACTTGAATACTGAAGACTCGAACCTGGACTCGGACTCGAGGCATAGTGACTTGACTACAACACTGGATTGTACAATGTTGAAAAACATTTATTCACATTTTTTGGAACTTAAAAACACTGTCCTGCATGACAAAATATATCAAACAGATAAATAATTAAGAAATTATTTAAAATCAATTTTCCACATCTGAAGCTCAGTGCTACCATCTGCTGATTAAAACACAGCGCCCCTCGTGGACAATATAGGAACTGCAGGTTTTTGATTAAACGAAGTACATGTTTTTTTTCAATAATTGTTTTATCATTCTCTTCCTTTTATCTCCTCTTTCTTTCACCTTTTCTTTTTTTTTCTTCTTGTTCTTCCTTTCCTCTCCTACTTTCCCATTGTAGTGTCCATATCATTTGAGATATTCCCTGCATGAATCATAATAAAACTATTCACATTAATAAATCAAGCGGAGCACTATGGCAAAAGCAGTACTGCTCGACTTATGAAAGTCAAATCTGATGAGCTCTTTTTGCCATTAAGACAATTCTTATTGCCACATTGCCAGACAGGACACTGAAAAAAAAATGTTTATTTTTTTTTTTTGAATAATGATAATGCATTTAGCCACCGGGCCGGACTAAATTGTTCGGTTGGCCGAAACCAGCCGTACGTTTGACACCCCTGCCTTAAGGGATATGGGTTTCCAGATAATAATCCCTTATTATTTGTTACAAGATGCAACTGAGCAGACAAATTCCACTTTTTTAAAAGATATTAAACTTGACAGTATGAGAGATTACTTTCTCTTTTTGCCACATGTTGAATATTGTGACTCGGTTCTGTATGTTTCTTCTTTGGATTTCTCGACATGCAGGAACAGAGCAGGAAAGGAATGTCTTCAGATATGCCCTGGACAGACTGGCGAATGGATCGAGAGGGGGGCATTTTAATGGGGTCACACACACCCCGCATAGAAATGAGGCACCACAACTGACCGTTCAGTTTGAACAGGTATGTCAGCAGCTACTTGCCCCGTTGTCAGTTTTGTCAGAGCAAGTTCCAGATGTGAGACCAGTTAAAGTTGAAACGGGATGATAAAATGCTCGATTAAGATCTAGCATTTTTGATTGTCATCTTACCTGGACAGTGGTTGCTCAGAAGGAAGATAACATTTGTCTTGGACATGTCGGTAAACTTAATCTGATGGCCATTTGTCTGATTATGTTGGAATGCAGGAGTCCACACCTGTGAATGGTCAGGATGTGAACTTGAAGCTGGTGCTGAACAGCGACGACAGCGCTGCCAGGAAGCTGTCTATCAACATTAGTGTCCAGGCCATGAGGTACACTGGCAGACCAGTAGCAAACATCCAGAATCAGGTTATTGAGAAGAAACTTCTCCCTGGAAGAGGTGATTCTAACATTTTTTTTATGTGGAAATGTTCTGACAACAGTGTTGTTTTAGGCAGCCATTTTAATTTGAGTCCTAATCTTGTTTACTAGTTTTAGTCATCAATTCTATATGGTATAGATTTAGTCCAGTTTTAGAAAACTCCAAATGGTTTTCGTTCGTTTTAGTCAAAACAAAGTGTAAAGGTCTATAGGTGAATACAAAACAATCTTTAGTTATCTTTATCTAATCTTTATTTAAGCTTTCTGATCCTTCTTTCATGAGCAATGGGCAATATTATAATGTATCTGTACTGTTGAGTTTTCTGTTCTCAAACATGGATTAATACAACAACTTGTTACACTTACCCTTGCATGTTCTACACATTACAGTAACACATATGAGCTAATGACCTGATGTTTGTGAAACCAAGCTAACTTTAGCCTGGAGTTAACATGCCATTCATGCCTGCACACGGAAAACCTTAAGCTTACAATGAAATGTATCACAAGCCGATTGTCGAGTTAACATTGTTTGTATATTATATCATAGCAGGATTGATGGCAACTTTATTAATTTACTGATGGTCCATCAGTAAATTAATAAACTCATAGTGGGGCTGATAGTTTTCAATTTTTGATTGTTAACATGCACAATAGTCATGCATTTTGAAAGCCTGGCTGGCCACCCATTAACATCTTTGTCTTGTCTCGTCAAGAAAAACTCACACACATCTTGTCATGTTTACCTCGTCATCATCACGAAAGAAAGAACGTCCGCCAGATAATTTCGTCTTCATTGACGAAAACAACACTGTGGAACTATTATAGGTTTTAAAATGACTAAATCAGATTATCTTTTTTGTGCCCTTCAGACTTGATCGTCCCAATCCACGTCCCATACTCGACCTACAATAAACACATGGTACACTGTAAGAGCATGAATATTACAGCCATGATCACTGAACTGCATAATGAAGATCACATCTACCTGGCAACTGAACACATGGTGTTGAAGGACCCCCCGATCACCATCACCGTAAGACTCTGCCGCTTTTTAAACTCACCTTTCACCCCTTTGTTTTTCATACTTCTTGATCCATGTACCAAGAAGTCTCTCAACCTACTTCTGATTTTAAAGATACACAAAATACTGGCTTTTCTGTGAATTTTACTCAAAGAAAATTCAATGAAAGTAATTTTTTTAGCTTCAGTAGCATTAGATTTTTTTCATCTTTGTTTTAGGTTTCTGACAAAGCCAGAGTGAAGAATTCAATGCCTGCCAGAGTGGCCTTCACAAATCCAGTCAGCAAGATACTGAGACACTGCACTCTGACTCTCTCTGGAAGAGGCTTGTTTTATGGGGAGAAAACATTCAAGTGAGTTTGTGTTAGTCAATCAATTAATCAATCCTCCTTTATTTCCAGAGCGTTTAAACACCCAAGGTGACCAAAATGCTGTCCAGGTCCACACCTTAAAAGAAAACAATACATTAAAAATGACCAAAAGACACAAACACTAACAATAAAACAAGTAAACAAAAAGAAAGATCAGCTAAAAACAATAAAGAAGTACAATAAGTAAAAGAAAATAAAAGACTGATAGTTCATCCATCATTCCATCCATCCATTTTCTAACACGCCTATCCCTTGTGGGGTTGTGAGGGGTGTTCAAGCTCCAGCTGTCAATAGGCGAGAGGCAGGGTACACCCTGGACAGGTTGCCAGTCTATTGAAACTGATAGTTCAGACTTCCTGATATCTTGCTAAACTTTAATTAAAAGCCAGGTTAAAAAGATTGTTTTTTTTTTAGAAGAGACAATGAGAGGAAGATTGTTCCAGAGTTTGGGAGCAACAGCAGAAAAAACTGTTCCTTGGGTCACAAGACAAGTCCTGGGAACATCTTAAAGCAACAGAAGTTCTGGCCTCAGACTTCTCCTGGGAACATGCTTGTGTAAAAGCTCTGATGGAGAAGGAAGTGCCAAACTATTTCAACACTTGAAAGCCTAAATAAAAATATTAAAACGCATTCTAAAACATACAGGCAGCCAGTGCTGGGAGGACAAAATGGGGTAATGTGCTCACGTCCAGAGGTTAGTAGTAACTATTCACATCTACTCAGTTAAATTTACTTGAGTAACTTTTTTAACAAAATGTACTTCTAGGAATAGTTTTACTGCACTGTACTTCTTACTTTTGCTGGAGTAAATGTCATGAAGAAGTATTGGTACTCTTACTTGCCAAAAAGTTCTGGCTACTCTTTACACTATGAGTAACTCAACTGAATAAAGAACAAACTTGTTTCAAGCAAAAATGCACCAGAGAGACATCTACAGGTTATGTTAAGGTGAGACTTCTTGTTTTTACTCAAGCTTTGTTGTTTTAATTGTATTTTCTATCTGCTGAGCTCATTGAGCCATTTGCAGGTCAAGTAACCACAGTAAACAGTAGATATTGTCCTAACTTACTGTACATACATTAACTGCTTGGTTTCATAACTTTTATGTTGAACAACATTGTTCACAGTTTCTTCTGCTTGAATTTGTTACTTTGTCATTTTTATTGTTTTTAAATATTTTATGTTAGTCGTTAAAATGCCACAGTTTGTACATAATTTGCGACAGTGGCACAAGAGTCAGGAAGGTTTTCTTGTAGTTGACAGGTTGCCAGTTCAATCCCCTGCTCTGACTGTCTCAGTTGTTGTGTCTTCACCCAAATTGCCTGTTAACTCCGTCAGTCTGCCCAAGGGCAGCCGTGGCTACTAACATAGCTCACCACCATCAGGGTGTGAATGGGTAAATGACTGATTGTAGTGTAAAGCACTTTGGGGTCGTTGGACGTGATGAAGCGCTGTCCAAGTACCATTTAATATTTTTGCCTGACTAATTACTAATTAGTTGTTATACATTTTTACTCAGTACTTGAGTAGCCTTCTTACCAAAGACGTTTTTTTACTCATACTTGAGTAATTTCTTGGTTGGGTACGCATTTACTTTGACTTGAGTAAAAATGTGTTGAAGTAGTGCTACTCTTACTTTCTGGCTACTCTACCCACCTCTGCTCACATCACTTAGTACCCGTTAGATGACAGGCGGCTGCGTCTATCACCGTGGTGATAGATGCGGTTTGTTGACAATGTTCACGCACAGAGCTGTAATACTTTTCATTGTGATTCAGACAGGCGCAGTTAATTTTAAAGAGGGAGTTTTAGTGCATATTCAGCAGGGAGTGTTCCGGTCTGCCGGTGGTGCTGCATGGAGCTGAGGTGTGTTGCTATGGGCGTGTTTACCTGCATAATGTAACCTTTGTGAAACAACCAAGATATAATGTTTTACTTATCGGATTAATAACAGCTTTATTGAGCGTTCTGTTATTGTGACTCTGTGCTGCTCTACCAGTTCTCTCTCTCCGACTCGCCCTCTTCCAACCACACTGCACTTTGCATACATCCACCGGTACCTGTGAATCTGACCAGAGTACTGTAGTTCAGCTGATAAACTCAACCAGGACCGCAAGATCACAGTACCCTTTACGACAAGAAAGTCCCATCGCCCTGCATCAATGTATGCAGTCAAGTACGGATTTAATGGCTTTACATGTCAGGCCAATACCAAAATAGAAATCAATAAACTTCCAATAAACTGTCTGTTTTACTTCCGGTTCGCTGACATAGGGAACCCTTTTGCGGGATCCCGCAAAAAGTTTTGCGAGTTTCCGCAAAACATTTTGCGAGATCTCGCAAAAAATTATTTTTCCCTCCATGTCCCTTTAGGGGCTCTGTAGTTTGCCAATTGATTGAGCAAAACAATGAAAAAAAACATAGTATATTTCCAAAGAACTGAACCCACAAGAAGCAAATAAAATGTGAAAAATGTTAACTGGTGATTTCAATGGTGCTTTTAGTCATAATTTAAAATTCAGACATGGATAGAAAGAAGACTAAACATTGTATTAATTTCTCATTTGCTGTGTCTGAAAACTGTATGCTTTTGTGAATATTCTCAGGCTTTGGGGACATAAAAGTCCTTTACAATGTGAGATACCTGACTTTCAGTGTGTGTTTCTGTTTCCTACAGACTTCCAGATCTGATGCCAAACAAGAGATTACTTGTCAAATTGAACATCGTTCCCTACAAGAGCGGAGAAAAGACTTTACTGGTCGACTTTGACTGTGACTCCTTCAGAGACATCAAGACCAGCTGCATTGTTCATGTCAAACCTTAAACTCTTCTGATGTACTTTTGCTCTTAATGCATTTAATGCAAACACTGCTACATTCAAATCTGCTGAAGGCTTCACAGATTTTATTTTAGAAATCTGGGGATGTAGTTAAGGGGTGGTATGGACAGAGGATTGTTTTTGGATGTTCTTAAGCTTATCAGGATGTATCCTACGCTCTTTCTTTCGCAAGTTTCTTGAACCTTGTCCTGCTTTGAGGAAAACCAGTGCAGCCAATGTCTTGTTTTAGGGACTTTAGACCTCTGGTTTGGGGATGCCTCTGGATCTTAAGGCTATTCCTGTGGAGATGGATCTTTTGATTTCCCCCATTGAGCCGTTACCCTTCGAACCATCATCATTTTTTTTGAGGCAGATGATAAATAAATGGACCCCGCCCCCCATTCCCCAACATTTTAAAGGTTCACTAACGGTTTGTGGAAAAAACAGTTTAATTCCACAAACATGTAAGGTGTTGTCATCAAAACCATCATTGTGCATCCTTATTGTTTTCTAAATATCATATTTCTGTCTTGTCATGAAAGTCTAAAAAATAAGTCATAAAACAGAAATCTGCTTCAGATTGTTGCGTGCATCTTGTTGAGTGGTTGGTTCTTAATGAAGATGAATGTAGAGACACTACCAGGCGTAATAAAAAACATTCTTACTCAGCAGCAGAGCAAACCTTGGAAACAGACGTCACAGTTATGTATGCTTGGCACGCTTTCAGGAAATTTGTAATGAGGTTGCAACACGCGATCCTTTGGGGAATATCTGTGGCTGGGTGTAACAAGGGTTTAAAAATCCACCTGTGCATCACTCAGTCTGCTGCTGCGCGCCTGCTAGAGCGAGTTCAAGAATTTCTTCGTTTTAAGAGGGAAAGTTCAACAGAGAGAACAATGAAGCTCGACTGGTCTGAGAACTACAGCTATCCGAACTCAGGTACGGTGTTAAAACCTTATCATTTAGCTTATCTTCTGTGAAAGACGTTAGACTGAACTGCTGTTTGTGTGTGAATGACTGCCATGCTTATCCAGGAGGAGTGAACCGTGTGATGTCACGTGTAGTGAATTGGCGCTGCATGAAAACAACAGAATTAAATTGCTGTAGTTGCATATAAATAAAAAACGATGCATTTTAAAATGTGAAACTTTTGCACTAAGACAAACGACTAAGACAAACATGCGACTCATGTTTTTTGAGTCGCATGGATCCAGTCACCTGTCTGGTCGTTTCTAGAAAGTTGTTTTACAGCTGTGGAGGAGACCAACGCCCCTGCTGTGCTTAAACTTGTTTCAGATGGAACTCAGCCTGAAAACATAAAGCACACAACCCAGAAGACATGCTTTGAATTTTAAAGAATTTACATGCGATAAACACCAAAAAAGCCATTATTATTTCTGTCAGAATGTCAGCTCTTTTTATGACATCAGGTGTGAAAGGAACAGTATGCAAAAAGGACAGCTTGACATCTCTGAAGCAGGAACTGCACTCAGTTTGTTTCTCAGTCCAGGTGTTTAAAAAACTTCTGCTCTTCAGATTAAACAGTCAGCGCTTCTGCACAGCTGGCAGTCACTACACATGTAGATTGGCCATGATGGTGCAGCTAAAACTCATTAGTAAGCTAAATTATTTTATTTTATAAAGTTTTAATTTGAAACTTTATTTCAGTTAACAATAATGCATTGTCAGAAATAAATCTTTCATTTTGTACACTCTTGTAATAATGTTTTTAGTTTTATATGGTTTTATTCCTCTTTTTTGCATTTAAGCTTTACTTTTGTAGTTCCCACCTTTCTCAGCTTTTTGCTCACACAGAAAAATGACCTTAACCTATGACCTGAACACTGGTGATTGAGCTCTAAACAAGTTATTATTTTTTTTTTTTTTTACACACCCAACTTTACCATATACGGTTTTTAACCATTTACTACTATTTGGATGCCTCTCACCATGGCCTAAATACTGTAGGCTCCAAGGATTAATTTCTAACCTTTACGAGTTCTGTATTTTTAAAGAGCTGAGATTCTGACAACAAAGTTAGAAAGCAACATTTCACTTTATGGTTGATTAAATAGACACCCTAGAAAGTCTAAAACATTATAGAAATGAGTTCATACATGTGACTGTAGAAATTTACATAATTAAATCTGCAGTAGGGAGTTTTGAGAAAACTGGGGACTTAAAGCTATAGTTGGAAATCCTGTTCAGAAACACTTTTTGTTATACTGGATAAAATTGTCCTTCCATCCTGACAGTAGTTAATATGTTATGTATTCAAAAAAAAAGGGGTTAAAAAATGTATCACTGTGAGAGCTGCAGGACTGTAAAAACTGTGACCCATCATCACTGCCATTAGAACCAAATGACAGTGATGGGTCAGAGATCCGGTCCTGCCAACACCCTCCCTCTGTCTCTCAAGTTCTGGGGGTATCTCCTTATTTATTGATCGTCCCGCATGCCAGTCATTCTGACGCGCTCACGTAACGCCAGTGTCCATCCACGTTCCTTGTTAGTTTCCATTGCTGGCTGCGCATGTACACCTCTAGTATTTTTGTATCCAGTTAGCTTAGCGGTTAGCTTCAGTGTTAGCCGTTCATTGTAGCTCCACTACTCTCACCGTAGACTTTGAACATGGCTGAGAGTTGCAAGAAGCAAACTGGGTACAACTTTCTGAGTAGAAGAGGAAGGCCTCATTAGAAAGAAAGAAGACCAGAGTGGAATTGGGAGATTTTTTTTTACACGATCCCTTTGAGGAGTAGATATGACGGTCAGAGACTTGCGCAGTTATTCAATAAGGAACTCACCTTTCTTACTTGCATTTTTGGAAAAATCACCGACTATACCTTTAAGGCTGAGACACACCAAGCTATCTGATCCAACAAACAGATCCATAAAGATTTCTTTCCTGACATACTGGCTGCTTAGAGGGTCCCTCTATGGACCACCAGACTCGCCAGATCGAGTATTCACACGACAGTAGCTGGGAGGTAAGCACAGAGCTGCATTAGCTGTTCAAACAGGCTCAAAGAACATTGCTGGTAAACTGTCTTTATACGAAGAAATTGTTGTATCATATAAAACGCTTCTGTTTTCCACTTTAATAGTCAGCGTTCGTCATCCATCTTCGACAAACGGTGTCGATCCGGGTACAATAATTCTGAGCTTTGTGTTTCCGGACGACACTATATGAGGATGGACCTGCCCAGAGTAAATTGCGTTTACTGTGCAGTTCAGGCAACTTATTTGGCATTTTCCCCAAAGTGGACATGGACAACGTGTCTCTCTCCCTGTCTGAAGCATGACTTTCACATCAAGTTGCAGCATAGCTTCTATTTAGAGAAAGTTGGGTAGAACCTTAAGTGAGTCTTTTCGGCCCCATTCACTTCAACCAGATGTAATTGGTGCTGAGATTGGTGTGTCTCCGCCTTTAGCCTGAACCTTTGTAAGGTGTGCTTGTTCACAGTGTTTTCACCCTATAACAACATTTCAAAGATTCTTTATTGTCACAGCATGTTACCGTGGTGAAATTTATTTTTGTGCTTTTGTGCAATGATTTGAGGCTTCATTTACAGAAATGTGCATTTAGAGATTCTGAGATAATAGTGTGCAAATAAGCAGTGACATTAAGGTGATTGTAGCATACGATGGGCTAGTAACAGTGGGTGAATTTTGCCCTCACAGCTCTTGGGTAGAAGCTGTTTCTAAGTTTATTTGTTTTGGCTTTGAGGTTTCTGAAGCGTTTACCTGATGGGAGAGGGGCAAACAGCGCATTGCCTGGGTGGATGGGATCAGTGCTTCCTCTCCTGGACTGGACAGCTCCCATACCATGCAGTTATGCTGACACAAAAAAAAAAAAACACTCTCTATGGAAGCTCTGTAGAAGTTCTTTAGCAGACAACTCTAATGTTGTTCTGAATTTAAAGAGTTCTTTTTCCATCTAAATCAGAGGCAACAGGACTTTTGCTCAGTTCTTTCTGAAAACGTTTCAACACCTATCCAGGAGTCTTTGTCAGACTTCTTTCACAGATAAACTCAGATGACATATATGTCAAATACAAAGATGTCTATTTTTTCGCCCTTCCCACATACAGATACCAAGAATCAGAGCTCACACCCAGAAATTAGACACTAAACAGACATGTGAGTTCAGGAGGTCTCTATGGAAACAAAAAGCAGCAGTGTTATTCATTTCTGGACACATTCATCTGGGGGTGAAGTCATAGTTCAAACAAAGCACACCCTGACATAATTTCAGCATCTTCAGAGGCAGGGCATAATTTAAAATAAGTGGTGCATACATCTCCATCTGTTGTTGGGACAAGCTGTTTTCCTTTAGAGAAAATAAATCAAAGCTGAAGCTTCATATTTTTTTTTAGACAGGAAATACTTTCTCCTGACAATGTTACCTTTACTCGAACAGTGAAATGATAAAAACTAAAACGCATTGTGAAATTGACAACTGTACTGAGTATTGTTCACCTTTACGTACTATTCCCCCTGTCTTCTACCATAATGCAATGTGAAATTTTACTTTGGGTTTTGTAACCAGCTCTTTCGCCGTGTAGTGGAGTCCTTTAACCAGACACAAGCAGCGATTGTGTTAATGTTCATTCTGTGGTCAGATTTACTTTTTGTAGTGGTGGGATGGGATTTAAAAAAATCTAATTATCTAGAGGCATTGTACTCAATCACATTTTTTTTTATCAAATAGCAATATTTGAAACATTGATTATCAGTTGAATTAAATTTTGGTCCTCCTGTATACATAGATAGATATGTGTTTTTTATTATAAAGTTGTACAGTAATGTCTGCCTTTATTGAGTGGAGGCTGGAATGTTGTGGCTTTACTTTGGTGCCTCGGTTCAGTCACCTCTATAAATGCAAATACAGTACAGCTGCTTTCTAAATGGCTTACAGAATGTAAACTAGCAGATTTATCATTTCAATAAAGCTCTAATTCAGAAAAATACAACCTCTTTGTATAACCCTTATGTCCTCACACATTGTGCTCCAAAACTGTGGACAGTGATTATGGTGCTCTGTCCTTCTCTATCTTTCTATACAGTCAAGAAACAAATCCCTAAAGTTCTTGTTTTGTTTGAATCAATTACAAGTACATAAAAAAATATAAGCAAATACTTCACAGTACTGCTGTGCAAATGTGACGGTACATTTTGTGCATGAAATGTATTTTTTCCCTACAGGTTTCATCCGTCCCTGCCTGAATGTTGAATACTAAACCAAGGGCAGAAATGAAGTAAAAACCGGAAAAAAACTTTATGTATTGAAAACAAACCACGTCAACCCAGATATTCTCTGGCTTTTGACTAAAATTGGTTAAAAACGAACCGTGTTCTAATAATCGCCTAAACGATTTTACTTTAGTCCCACTAGTTAGACAGTACATGTGTTTACATCTCCCCATGCCGTCAAACGCGTAAATTTATTTTAACACAATATTTTTTTTAACAAAATAAACAATCGAAAATAACGTGCTGATGTCACAGCCCTAGTTTCCTAACAAACCTTCCTATTTGTGTGCAACTTGCATGACCGCTATCGAGGATCTGCCGACCTCTCCAGGCTATTGCTCAGGTTAAACTCAAGGCGTGTCGGTGTCTTTCCTACGGCTGTGGTGTTGCGACATGCCTTTTTTTACACAAACATGCAGCCACGAGTAGGATAAGCAGTCAACACACCCTGGTTTCTGCCAGAATCCTCCCAATATAACATAATTAGACCTTTGGCATGCAGTTCGTTGAAATAAATCCAGAACTTTCCGCTCCCTGTCTAAATCATCTCACGCTGGAATGGATTGCGTAACATGTGACTTTACCACTAAAGTGTTGAATCAAACGTCACGAGCAGTTTCACCAGAATATGTAATCCAAGCCATTAAAAAAATAAGTAGAGTCTTAGAATTGCAAGTTTGAAAAAGTAACATTTAACGGATGCTCAAGAAGGAAGATGCTCCAATACATATATTGGTGAGACAAAGTGTTTTTCTGTGATTTCTCGTCTGACTGTTGCACAAAAATGTTCTGAATCATCAAACAAACTTAAATATTAGACACAGATGAAACAAGTAAGTACAGAATGCAGAGTTTAATTGTAGGGGAGGAAGAAATCCAAGCCTACATGGTCCTGTGTGAAAAAGTGGTCACTCCCTAAAGCTACTAACGGGTTGGGCCACCCTGTGAGTCTCTTACAGTGCTGCAGAGGAATGTTGCTCCACTCATCTTTGTAAAAATATTGTTGTAACGGAGTCACAATAGAGAGTTTATAAGCATGAACGAACCGTTTAAGGTCATGGTCACTAGGCCGCTCTAAAGTCTTAATTTTGTTTCTCCTGTTATGGATTGGAGTTTATGATGTGTTGTCAATCATCGTCCTGATGGGTCCATTTACCACAGCGACCCTTTTCATGTCCTGAAGCAGCAATAAAGCTCCTGACCATCTCACTACTACCACCACCATATGTTACTAATGACATGGTGTTCCTTCTCTGAAATGTTGTGTGACTTTTACACCAGATGGAATGGGAAAACACACCTTACATAAAGTTTGACCTTTGTTTCGCCAGTCCACAGAGTGTTGTCCAAAAAGACTATTATTATTTCTGTTTCTTTTCTTTAAATTTTTTTCTTTATTGTTGGAATCAGGAACGCCAGTCCTAACAGAGGCAAGTGAGGTCCACTGGTGTTGTTCTGGGACCGTTTGCAATCTCTTGGACGAGGTGTCCCTGTGCTCCTGTTAGCTATGGTCAGCCGTAAAGTCCACCATTACTCTACGTTTCATCATGTTTGCATACTGTTGTTCGGTCTAGTCCCACAGCTTTGGGAATTGGTGCATAACCTTTTAAAAGGTGGCTACATTTCAAATGTTTCGTTTCTCATTCATTCCTTGAACTGCAAAAACGGGACTAAATATAAGCAACATTTTCTTAAAATTGGTGTATTTGTCCTTGATTTGAGCAGGCAAATATCTGCTAATGGTCTGCCAATGGAATAAGATTTTTGCAATTAAAATAGGAACAAATTCATCCCGATCATCTTATTTCAAGTGTGTTATATATAATTATCTTATTTTAGGGGTCAAACTACTCATTCAATTAGTTTAGTATGTCTGCCCCGTTTGTGTTGTGTATGTTTGTCTGAAAGCTTTAACTGTGACGGTCCCTCTGATCCAGGGACGGTGGACATCCTTGGAGTCCACGGTCCCTGGACTTTAAGGATGCATGGTCCTTGAAGCTATTGCCTAAAAAGGGTTAGACTTACTCTTCTACTACAAAAGTGCTTATCTTTCTGTACGTTTTCATTTCAGCTTTTATCGGAGTAGACCCGCACAGTGGGTCCAACAACATTGATCATCGCACCAGTGAAATCTCATTGAAGGAGCTCATTGTGAGACGAGGCCAGCCCTTCAAATTCACCCTCAAACTGGCCAAACCTTTCAATCCCGCCTTTGATGAGCTCATCATGACTGTTAAGACTGGTTGGTCTCTTATTTGATCATTTATTGGAAAGATTATTATTACTTTTTTATAATTACAACCCTTGCTGCTGTTGAATTTGTCTGACTCTATCAATGCTTCACGGTTTAAGTTGCATTGTGTAGAGGCACATTCTTAGAAACTGATCTAACGTGAAAAGTGCCGTTGCCTGACTTCTCTTCGTAGGAGACCATCCTTCTGAAGACCTCGGGACGATGTCTCGCTTTGGTGTCCCAGACAAAGTGCAACGTTTGCCTTCTGCCAAGGCGGTGTGGAAAGCAGAGCTGCAGCGGAGCACTGCTCCTGCAACAGGAATCCTGACTCTGAGCATTACACCCTCGGTCGACTCTCCAGTAGGGGAGTACACAATGTCTGCAAGACTCGGAGAGGAGGAGAGGGCGTTGGCAAACCTTTCTGTGCTTTTCAACCCGTGGTGTCCTGGTAGGTTTCTGATCTCTGCCCAAAGACTTCAGTGTCCAATCATCAATCCAATTTACAGCTCTGTTGATTTAGATTACTGGGCATGTCAAGTTATTTTCACATAACATGGGGTCATAATCTCATAGAGTCAGTTAATCCAAACAGGGATTAGAATCACAATTTTAAAAAAATTGGGTGTACTATAAGGTTTTGTAATATAATTTAATAATGTCATAGATGTGGTTAAATATTGTTTATAATGCTTTAGTACCAAAATTCATTAAGATTATCTAACTAAAACGAGAGACAAAATTGATACCAGTGGTTGAGAAGGTGGGTGAGTAGCTGAGCTTATTTACAGGTAAAAAAGTTAATAAAATACAAATAGCAATTGGACCAGAACCATCGTCCAAACTAGTGGGTGATAATTAGAAAAACGGGGAATTGTTTTTCTGCTTGTGTGTCTAGAAGAACATGGATGAGGTTTCATCAGGAAGAAATTTATAGGGATCCTACTGTTTATTCACATACAAATGTTGTTTAACAAAAACATACACAAAAAACACAAAATAAATATGTTTTTTTTTTAAAATCTTCTATTTCTGCTGTGCTTTGCCATAAACTGGTCAACATAACATTTCTGCCACATTTAAAGGCAAGGCAAGGGAGATCTATTTGTATAGAACATTTCAGTACAAAGATAATGTAAAGTGCTTTACATGATTAAAACATAGTTAAATAAAACTGAATAAAAGCAAGTTGGAATAAAGATTAAAGGTTTATTTTTGAGACAAGATAGTTAAGAATGTGAAATAACAAAATAAGATATTATTTAAAGAAGAAAACATTAATATGCACATAATGTTGTGTTTTAGTTTACTATTGTCTACATTATTATGTTGCTTAAGATTATTGTACAGATATAGTTTTTAAGGAAGGAATACAAATCTGCTTTATAAATTCCTAGATTAATGTAGATATTAAATGAGCATGAAATCATATTAAATTTTGTATCTATTGAGCTGAACACTGTTGTTTAGCCCCTCATGAATTGTCGCATCAGGCAATACCATTGTTGCTATGTATAAGTAGTTGCACTTAGACTGCTCTAATTATCCTGCCGCAAATCTGGCACGACTTCTGCCATGAAGTTTTTATCCCAAATGAAAAATATTTGATTCTTACAAAGCGAAGCGGGCAGCATTTCTATTTCCAGTAAGATAAGAAGCCTAAAAGACTCCTGATAAACTTGACAGAACATCTTCTTTTATGGCCACAAGGCAACAAAGAACTGACATTTTTGTAACAAAGTAAAAAAAAAAACTTGAAAATGAAACATGAAAATTACACATTTTTTGTATTAAGTTGGCCAAGATGTGGAAACTTGCTTTTACACGATCCCTGGTCTGAAAAGAGGCTAGCTTTAAATTCCAATGAAACTCCCAAACTGAGACCAACATAACTGCCGAGTACTAAAGTATAGATACTGACGGTTAACAAGAACTCCACACAACCCCACTACAGAAAAAAACTGAACTTCAAATGTGTTGCTATTCCACCTGATTTCCTCAGTTTATCAGCTTTTTGTGTAATTTTGTTTAATGTTTTCATGATTTCTACAGGGGACATGGTGTTTATGCCTGATGAAGTAGAGAGAAAGGAGTATGTCATGAATGAACAGGGTATAATCTACAAAGGAGTTGATAATTACATATCTCCAATTCACTGGGACTACGGACAGGTACGATCCTATTGGATGTTACTAAGAAAAGGCATTACAGGCCATTTGTAAATGACATGCTATATTTAAGTGGAACCCCCAGTGTTAAATATCAGAACAGCTGTTTAACAGCAGTTTGTCTCTAACTTCCTGTCCAGTTTGAAGAAGATATGGTGAGTATTTGCGTGAAGATCCTCGACTGCAGCATAAAACACAAGCAAGACCCAGCCAAAGACGTTTCTGCTCGCTGTAACGCCATCTATGTCAGCCGTGTCATCACATCCATGGTGGGTGGCATTCTTTATGTTTTATGTAAAAAGAATGTTGTAAACTTTATTGATGCTGGCATGTTGCGCTTTAGAATAATCTTTTTCAGGGCCTTTGAACACTTACACAGTGTTTTTAATTACTTTCTCAGTGGTGATAATATTTATAGAACTTTGACTGTTAGTTTGACGTTCACTTTTATTTCCAAATATAATTACTTTTTCCACAATTCAGTTTGGGTCCAGTCTAAAGAGACTGATACTGATACTTTTAGCAGAATTGGTATTCAGATTTTATTTTAAGTATTTTATTTTATAATTTTGTGTGTGTGGGGAGGGGGGGATCCCTGTTTTTTACAGTTTTATCAATGGCACGTCAAAAAGAATGTATACAAATTTCAATATTTAGTAAAAAAGGTTTTATACAATATTGTCTATCATTACAGTAATCCAATGTGCCCGTGCAAATTCTCTGTTTTGCGGGTCATCGCTGCAGCAAACAGGCTTAAATCGGAGGCATTATAGTGACATCTGGTGGTTGCAGAAGACCACAGATGTTTTCTTTGAAACCTTGTTTTTATTATTAAATATAATAATAAAATTTGCCAACCTTTTTAACTTTCCAACAAAACAAAAAACAGATGAATAAATTAACAGAATGCATTTCATAAGACAGGACAGCAGGTATTTTATAGTCAGAAGAACATGATTAACAGTTTTGCCCGACTTAATGTTCCTGCAACAATTCAACAAACGTTTGTTTAAAAAAAATCCTCTTTTTAGATTTACACAATCATATCAAGTTTGCTTTACTTTATTTGCCTCAAATAAAGCTGCTTGAAAGCACCAGCAAACCCAGTAAGTTAGGTTAAAAGTGCTTTTTTTTCCATGTCCTTGTATGATTAAATACTTAAAACTTTGCTTTTATGTGTCCCTCCAGATTAACAGTGAAAACGAAGGAGGCATCCTGAAAGGAAACTGGGGAAATGATTTCAGAGGCGGGGTCCCACCCACCCACTGGAGCAGCAGCTATCCCATTCTTAAACAGTGGTTTAACGCCTGCTTCTGCTCTGTGAAGTACGGGCAGTGCTGGGTGTTTTCAGGCGTCATGTGTTCAGGTAATATTTACTTCCTTAAACATTTAACAGTAGTATTTAATGGATACTCTCATCTGCAAAGGGCTCTATAAATGAGGTCCTTTATTTTTTTAGGAACAACTGACACTTTTGCTCAATATTGTAACAAAGTGGCCTCTGATCAAGACAAGCCAGGTCTGCTGTTATCCGACTAGAGTTAAAATAGGAGGTGATCAATCACTTATCTTAGGAATACTTCTGGTCCTTTTGAGCAATAATTCTGTCCAGAGAAGGGTTTGATTTGTTTGTTGAGATCACACAACAAACAACTTTAATACATTTAATAAACAAAAGGTAGGTGCTCAGGTTATGATTTATTTTTCCACTCTATATCAAATTCACATATGCAGACTCCAATTTATAAAAACACATACCCATTACAACATGATTAAATGTCCATTAACAGAAAACTGCACATCGACCGTATCCTTTTTCTTATCAACAACAAACTTCTTGCTTAAGTCTGTCTGGCTCTTTGACCACTTTTGATGGGAGAAATTAGTGGAGCTTTCCAAAAAAAATTAAAAAATTAGCCATCCTGGTACTAACCGGGCTTTTTTTAAGGGACAACCATAAAATCTGATGCTAAAAAGTCAAAGTTGTGCCAGAAAACCAACAAATTTAAATTGGTCGAATTGCAACTTGCAAAGAGACAATATATTGACAATTTATATGTGCATATATTTGAATCTGTATTTATAATTGTGACCCTGTGTAGCTAAAAAACACTGACATTCAAATCCTTAATTCTTGCCCTCAAAGCTTTCTGTATGTTGGAACATCCATTCAACCGGTTAATGTTTCCTCTCTGTATTAATGACATTTGTCCCCAAAGTGAATGTGTGTATCTATAAATAAAGCTGCAGTCATTGTGATAGCATTGTTACCCATTACAATAAAATTAATTTCACTTTCATCTTCTACAAACAAAACTGATATTTAACTGTTACACTATCATGATGATGCAAAGCGCCGTGTTGCACGTTTGGTTCCAGTGATGCGCCTGCTGGGCATTCCCTGCCGTGTCGTCACCAACTACCAGTCGGCTCACGACACCAACAAGAACCTCACCGTCGACACCTACTTTGCTGACTACGGCGTGAGAGAGAAAGAGTCCAAAGACAGTGTCTGGTGAGAAGCTGAACGCATGTAGGGTTTATATCAATGCATTGTTACCCGTACAAGATATCTTCTTTCATTTTGTCTTGCATACATTTTTAGTTAAACAAATAGTCTGCTGTCAAATGCCCAACATCATATTTCTGACAGCGGCAAAAGAAGTCCATTTTAGTCTTTGGAAGCACATGTGAAAGGAATGGATTAATGGTTCTGAAAACTAAGATCTGATTTTTGTTTTTGTAATAAAATTCACAGAGTGACACAGTGTATGTACAGTTGTAACATTATAACATGAACTATTGCTGGTGAAGATTCTCAGTCATCCAGGTCATGGTCATTTCCAAAAAAAGTAAAAAACAAAGCAACTAGACTTGTTTTCCGTAGTTGAAGACTACGGACCGCCCATTACTAAGGGGTGGACCTGTTTCGGTTGAATTTGCATGTTATCTAAGCCATTACAAGGCCTTTGTTTGGGCAGTGGTATAAAGCTAGGTTCTCATCATTACTCTAGACCTTTTGAATTGAGAAAGCTTCCGGGAGAGGAAGCGAAACGTCTTCAACTACGGAAAACAAGTCCAGTTGCTTTTGTTTTTTACTTTTTTTGGAACATGAACTATTGTGACCGTAACAAAGTATAGGTGGAGTCACAAAGGTATTCAGTTTGCTTTAGTCTTTGCAGTTTGTACTTTGAGTGTTTTTTGTCTTGTTTTGTTTTGGGCTTTTTTTTCCTTTCAGTGATGCATTTATCATTGTAAATCTTTAAATTGTGCTTTAGGAACTATCATGTCTGGGTTGAGGGGTGGATGAGGCGGCCCGACCTGGCGAAAGATGGTAGATATGATGGCTGGCAGGTGTTGGATCCAACTCCACAAGAAAAGAGTGACGGTACAGTCAGCCCTGTCTCCGTGCATTTCTTCTTTTAACCATACTCTGATCACCCTGTTTCTTACCCAAACTTGTTATTCGTATGTTAAATTGTGTAAAGAAATTACAGTCATGTTTGAGTGTTGCCCCTTTTAAATTAGTACCCACTCAGAGTGGTTCACTGCGATTCAACTCACCTTTTTGGCTTTTCAATAAGTAACAGACAGCCTCAGAAGGCTGTGTCGGTGATTATGTAGGGGTTGGAATAACTGTTTAAGCACCTACTCTGCAAAAAGAAAATAAATTTTTCTTAAAATTTGTGCATTTGTCCTTGATTTGAGCAGGTAAGTTTAAATGATCTGCCAAAGGAATAAGATTTTTGCACCTAAAATAGGAACAACTCATCTCCATCAACTTATTTCAAGTGCAGTATATGTAATTATCTTAGTTTAGGGGTGAAAATACTCATTCCATTGGCAGATCATCTTATTTACCTGCTCAAATCAAGGACAAATACACTTTCTAGGAAATGTTATTTACTCTTAGTTCCCTTTTTGCGGTGTAGAGAAACTCCAGAACAAGAATCAGACCCGCCGTATTTAAAACAAAGAGCACAGCAGCTACGTAGATACTGAACAAAGATGGAAGCCTAATCAACAGCATGGTCTAATGCAGAGGTTCACATTTTTGTGTCTGGCAACTAATGAAAAACATGTTTTGGACTCCTGGCACTGTCTTGATATATTCTTTTAGGTCACTTAATTTAAGGTCAAATGTTAACGTTTATGATGGAGCTTTTTGTTTTAGCACCTTTTGTTTTAGGTTGTTTTGGCACCTTCTTCTGATTATCGATTACTGAGCCGATGTGACAAGTGAACTTCTCCAATGTGAGATCAATAAAGCCTATCTTATCTTATCTTATCTTATCTTATCTTATCTTATTTTATCTTTTTGTTTTAGTAGAAGAACATTTCTTAAGTTGGACTCCTTAGCTATATCACTTCACGTGTGATGAAGTCCAAAATCATGACAAGCATCATAACTAGCAGGAATGAAGAAGATGGATTTATGTGGCTTTGTTAAAATTTCACTTTACTCCTACAGGTATGTTCTGCTGTGGCCCAGCCCCAGTCTCAGCCGTCCGGAACGGAGACACTCATCTCAAATACGATGTTCCCTTTGTCTTCGCTGAGGTCAACGCAGACTGCATAACCTGGCTGGTCAGTGGGCAAAACCACAATTTTATCTGAATTACTTCTAGTGTCTCTGAGCCATCTAAGAAAGAGTTTGAATTGAAGGTTTTAAATAGCTGGTTCATTTTACATTTTCTTGTTTTTGTTACAATTATTATTATCAGGTCAAACGTGATAGATCAAAGGTGAAGATTCATTCAGAGGATCACAGAATTGGGCAGAGCATCTCTACCAAGGCTATCGGCACGAGCAAGAGGATGGACATCACAGACAGCTATAAGCAGAAAGAAGGTGGGCTCACCTGGCCAAACTGACGCAGAAGCTTCAGCTCTGTTCAGACAATAAACATTGGGTTCAGTCACTGCTTTCTGCTTCAACAGCTTTCACCTTTTATTCTAAATTACAGCATATTTGTTAGAAACTAAGGTTGTCTTCAACCTGGTCACAGTAAAAGGTCTTTATTACTAGCAGAACACGTTGAGTTTTAATATCTTAAGTGGACACAGGGTAGTACTCACAGTATAAATTAGCAGTACTTCCTGGTACCTCAAGGTTTCTTTATATTTGCCAGTCAGACCAATAATTTGGGGCACTGACAAGTGAAGTGAATGATTATCACAGCACATAGAAGATGTAAAGATAGGAAAATGAAGGCAGTGTGACACTTTTGGCAACGCTCTGTGAGCTGGAGCCATGTAGGCTCTACCTCCCAACCCTACAGGTCTTTGGTGATTTGCAAGAAACCATCTTGGTCCCAGTACCACAGCAGGAGTCTAGTAGAACTTAGGCCTTTGTTGATGGATAAAAGCTATTTCGGTGTCAAAAGGCAAACCAGCAAACAAGTTCACACGGAGTTAGACATTATCAGAATGTTGGTTTATGAGCAAGCACCGTCAGTTTAAGCCATGCTGTGGAAACACCATCAGAACATTCCTCGGTTCATCAGCAGCATGAGGAGATTCAACTCGGTCTCTTTCTAGACACCGCCGAGTAGCCCACCTGATTGTCTAATGCAATGCCGGGGCTTTTCTTCGACAGCAGGACAAATGGGATCCACAAACGAAAAATCTCCCTCCTTCCTTCAGTCCTCCAGCAATCTGTGCCAGCGAGACTAGGATTTATAACTACAGGGGTGAATGCAGCCTGTACCCCTATGTACAAACAACACGAGCATGAAAAAAGTTATGAGTGTTCAGAGCACTGATTGGTGATTGCAACTCTTTGAATGCATGATAAAAAACATGAGTGAAGAAAGTGCACAACTTTCAAAGTGCGCAAGATGCCATGTTGATTGGCTATAGCTGACTTAGAGTGTTTGCTAGCACGGTATGGTTGGTGTAGTAGTCTTGTTTTAGGTCTCAGTCATGCTTTAAGTAAGCAATGAATTAATCAAAGTTATGCCAGTATGGCTGGGAAACATTTTACGGATTTCCTGCCTCTGCTGCTACCAGGCTTCACCTAGGCCTCCTGCACGCTGCCAACATGATGATAAATAATCACTTACTGCAGTGGTTTTGTGCCTCCTCACAAATTGTTAAAAAGCCCTCCTGCTCTGTCCAACTTAAAGGTACATAGTGCACGTTTTGAAGTTAGATATTATTTATTTTCTTTCCCATTAATGCCCTTACAATTGTCCAACGTGTAAAATATGTTTTCCACTATTTACCACAGTTTCCTCTTTAGCACAGGTATCAAACTCACGGCCCGCGGGCCGAATCCGGCCCGTCAAGGTAAATTATCAGGCCCTCACGAGCCAATAAAAGAGGCATATTATGTCATAAAGTAGAGGAATATATCCTTTTAAAGTGTATAAAGTGGCTAAAACTATGCCTCCTGTAGTGAATGTTTATTTTTTTTAACTGTGTAGTAACAGCATCCTGCCACAAGATGTCAGTTTCCCCACAACGCATTAAAACAACCCAGAAATGTCCAAAAGGAGAAAAAATGCCACAGAACGATGAGTTTAAAGTGTAACTCACCACAATATCAACTTTTATTTGCAGATAAACTGTATAAACTGGGCTTAAGATGCTACTTTTATGTTACTGTGCATTTTTTATACTTCTATGTGAACTGGAATGAAATCATGAAATGGAAAGTATCGTCTATACACATGCAAATGGCCCCATATAGAAATGAGTTTGACACCCCTGCTCTATAGGCGGGATGAGTCAGTTCATGAAAGAGTCATTTGTGCTGAACCCTCTGGCCGTGGGTGTGATGCACTGCAACGTCTCATTCACCTGGCTACTTTGTTGAGTCTCCACCGTAATCGATGCATTAGCGAGGGAATACGGGCTACCTTAGCAATATTTATAGTTTTCTTATCGAAGAAGACCTCACATCTCTAAACAAATGACCTGTGCAGTCGCAGCAGCAGATTCTTTTCTCCCATGCACGTGCACAACACTGGTGTCATTCCAACTTATCACCAGAGGGGGGCAAGACGTCTGCAAAAACTTATACTATGCCCCTTCAAAGGAGAACCCACTGCACACACCATGCAGACGTTGCAAACACCCTGGAAAGACCTCCAGTGTCCTAAATGATTTCTAGATGCTAGCCTAGTTCTAAACCTCTGTGAAGGGGCCTGATATTTTTATACAACTGCAAAAGGTGTTAACTGCAAAAGCAGCAGTGAAGACTCTAACTTCCTGTACTCCATATAGTCAGTAAGGCAAGGCAAATTTTATTTGTATAGCACATGTCAGTACAAACAATGCAAAGTGCTTTACATGATTAAAACATAAGAAAATAAAATAGAATGAAAGCAAGTTGGAATAAAATGTAGAAACAAAATAAAACGTGGGAAAATAGAAATTAAAAGCAAATATACACTGTTCTGTATTTGTGAACCCTATGTTGTTTGCTTTAAGGATTGAATAATTCATTATTTCTATAGGCCTTTATTTTAAAAAACAGTTTAATTAGACAGTCAAAGGCAATCCTAAACAAATGTGTTTTTTAATCTTGACTTAAA